>NC_084571.2:37062500-37125000 GCF_033978685.3 Nerophis lumbriciformis | reverse complement strand
TAACGGGAACTTAACATCACAAAGAGGAAAGCCCATGAAATTAGGTTACAAAAGTTATTTAATAAGAAGCCAAAAAGTGCAAAAACAATAATGTTCGTGTTGGAGGAGTTGTGAATTAGATACACCTGCAGTCTGCAGGTGTACCTAATGTTGTGTCCCTGCAGTCATTCACAACTCCTCCAACACGAACATTATTGTTTTTTGCACTTTTTGGCTTCTTATGAAATTATTTTTTTAAATAGATTCGATCTTGCACGTGGAAAGTTTAAGTGTGGGCTTTAGTTGATATAACAATTCTACGGCGGGGGTGCAGGAGGCGAGCCTCAGCCAGTGCGTCTTTTGCAGCCGTTTTATGATCGCGCAGCACAAGAAATACGTTACACACATACAGTTGTTGACAAAATACACTGTACATTATATACCTCAGCTAACTAAACTATGGAAATGTATAATATAGTTCATATAGCAATACAGTCTCACTGCACAGCAGGCCAGCAGTTAGCCGAGTCATTGCGCAATCCATGTTGAGGCACTGAGTGACGTGCCTCAACTAGCTGCTGATCACCGCACCGTCTCTTCTCAGTATTTGAACGGCAAATGTGAAA
Organism: Nerophis lumbriciformis; assembly: GCF_033978685.3. Classification (NCBI taxonomy): domain Eukaryota; kingdom Metazoa; phylum Chordata; class Actinopteri; order Syngnathiformes; family Syngnathidae; genus Nerophis; species Nerophis lumbriciformis. The sequence continues at coordinate 37,124,395 of NC_084571.2, read as the reverse complement.
ATTCAGCGATTTTGAATAAAAATAATCTAAAACTGGTGAAGTTAAATGGAAAATAACTTTATAGTATAATCACTGGATACATATAACAATTTAATTTTTTTTTTTTCTTTTTACATTTTTTTTCTGGGGCCTCACCTGCCTCTAGTGACTGCACGTCACTGGTTACTATGTACTCTAATTAGTTAATACGGTCATCTAATTAGTTACTATGGTCATCTAATTAGTTACTATGGTAATGTAAGTCACAGCAGCTCAGATGAGGCACCAAGCAGTGTTTCCACAGAGTGTTTCCAGAGCCTGAAATGTGGGTGTCAGGGACAGACGCGGAAGAAGATTTTTACAACAAAGTTCTAAAGTTTAGTGATATATCAGATGCATCAGATAGTAGGTTTTTTTTTACCCTTTGCGTTCATATTTCGCTGTTTGTTATTTGGATGGAGAGGGGGTGTGACGTTCTTTTGTTGTCAGTATTCAGTGTTTTATCCTTCATAGTCAATATTGTAAATCCCACATTCTTTGTTTTCATGTACATTCTGGGTGTCTCGTTCAGTAAAGAAATGTTAAACTCCATTCCGTGTTTCAAGGAGGTCTCTCATAACGTTTTTTAGCATTCAATCAGACATTATTGTGAGGTTTTGTATTAGTGTTCTTAAAAATAGGACCCAACCACACATACTGTACAGCAGATTTTGTGTATACATACATAGATAGATAGATATACTGGCCCCCAGACACATTTTTTTCCTCTAAATTTGCCCCCCCCGAGTCAAAATAATTGCCCAGGGCTGGTGTAATGGATGTACCGAAAAAAAACCTAAATAATTTTGGTACCGGGAACCAAAATATTGGTATCGGGACAACACTACATTGTACATAAAAAAACAAATCATCAAATGCATAGGCAATTGTGTAATAGTATCATTCACTGTCAGAAGTGGCCCTCTGAGGGCAAACATAACTGCGATATGGCCCTCAATTAAGACGAGTTTGACAACCTTGACGTAGACCATTGTTAGAATGACAGTAAAAAGTAGGGGTGTGGGAAAAAAAAATCGATTTTTGAATTCAAATCGCGATTCTCACGTTGTGCGATTTAGAATCGATTCGCATTTAGAAAAAAATCGTTTTTTTTGTTTGTTTTTTATTATTTTTAATTATTTTTTTTAAATTAATCAATCCAACAAAACAATACACAGCAATACCATAACATTGCAATCCAATTCCAAAACCGACCCAGCAACACTCAGAACTGCAATAAACAGAGCAATTGAGAGGAGACACAAACACGACACAGAACAAACCAAAAGTAGTGAAACAAAAATGAATATTATCAACAACAGTATCAATATTAGTTACAATTTCAACATAGCAGTGATTAAAAATCCCTCATTGACATTATCATTAGACATTTATAAAAAAAAGAACAATAGTGTCACAGTGGCTTACACTTGCATCGCATCTCATAAGCTTGACAACACACCATACCTGCCAACTTTTGAAATCAGAAAAACCTAGTAGCCAGGGTCCAAGGGCCGCAGGCCCCGGTAGGTCCAGGACAAAGTCCTGGTGGGGGGTTCGCCCCCCGACGCAAAATGATTATTAGCATTCAGACAGGTTAAAATGTTGCTAAAACCATCACTTTTCTATCAGTCACAGTGACTTTTCAAAACAAAAATATTACAGCAAAAATCATATGGGTTGATTGACATGTTTATTCTGTAAGCTAACTTCAATAGTTTGAAATTATTTTGACAGTTAATGCCAGTTATCCTGTCAACCTTTCACAAGACTTCAATTTGTTAATTGAAAGTATAAACACTTTTTACAGTAAACAAATGGTAAAACAGTACTAAACAATTCCATTAAAAAAAAAATTGGTGTCATTATTAACTTTCTGTCCAAGCTTGTATAATCTACTGCCTTGTTCAATTGTAAAAAATATTCTGTGCCTAAAATTCACATTTCTATCACAATTATCATACTGTAAACATGGTAAGCTAACTTCATTAAAATTAATAGTCCTGTCAATAGCATGGAATTACAATTCAAATGTAGTTTTTTTGTAAGCCTTTCAAAAGAATTCAAAATATGAAAAATTAATGAAAATTAATTTAAGCCATCAGACACTTGAAAAGTGGCACATCACATCTCTAATGTAATCATTTGAACTTTTCAACAGAAATAGCACTGCAAAAATATTAAGGACATACTTCTGTATTTTGGTAGTTATGCTGTCAACATTTAACAAGATTTCTTCAACTTGGACTTGAAAGCATAAATAGTATAAACACTTTTAACAGTATAACAGTACTAAACAATTCCAATAGATAACATTGGTGTCATTACCTTTTTGTGGCTAAAATCCAAATTTAGCAACGGCATTAGACTTGTGTTTTTTTGTCCCAACGTGGTCTTTTACATCGCTAATTCCTCCGTGTCCGATCGAAAAATCTTGTCTGCACAAGGTGCAATTCGCGTAGTTTTCACCCTTTTTGGAACGGATAATTATTCCCGGATAGGCTTTTGAATATTCTTCACGGAATGACTGCAGTTTTCTTTTCGGTTTAAGACTCGTTTGCGATTTTTCTCCGGCTGATTCCATGATCGTTCGCTCGTTTGGAAACAATGGCAACTGGTGCCTCGTGCTTGGCAGCGGTGCTATAAATAGCCTCGCGCATGGCATTCGGAAATGGCTCGATAGGAAGTTACGGGAAGCAGTGTCGATTGTCATTGTTGTTACGCGATTTCGTGAATAAAACTTTTAAAAAAATATTTTTTTTTAATTAATGAAAAACCGTATTTTTTATCACTGCAACCGTAACCCGGAATAGGTTGATGAAAACCGTACTAATTACGGGAAAACCGCAGTAGTTGGCAGGTATGACACACTGTGTCCGATATTTTCACAAAGATAAAATAAGTCATATTTTTGGTTCATTTAATAGTTAAAACAAATGTACATTATTGCAATCAGTTGATAGAACATTGTCCTTTACAATTATAAAAGCTTTTTACAAAAATCTACTACTCTGCTTGCATGTCAGCAGACTGGGGTAGATCCTGCTGAAATCCTATGTATTGAATGAATAGACAATCCTTTTGAATCGGAAAAATATCGTCTTTGAATCGAATCGTGACCCCAAGAATCGATATTGAATCGAATTGTGGGACACCCAAAGATTCACAGCCCTATTAAAAAGCATGCAGAAATGACCAGTAAGTAGGAGAAAATGCATTGAAAGTGGCGACTCTCGGCTCTCTACATCTATGTCTGCGCGCTTTTAAAGTATCTTTGAGAAGCTTTTTGTCAAATCTAAGAGTGTCAATCTCGCAATGTTTACTAATAACAATAATCTACTTATTAGTTTCGAAATTTTTGAGTGGTCGTACATTATTATAGAAAACACTAAGCTTCTTTTCTGGTCCACACCAGCGTTCTGAACGAGGAATGTGAACACAGCCTTAATCATAATATCCGTGATGTGATAAAGACATCGAGTCCAGACAGAGTTAGATTTTTCTCATTTGCCCCAGTGCCACTCTCTCTCTCTCTCTCTTTCTCCGCCAGTCGCCCAGTTAGTAATAAGAAGGCTGTTATGAACAGACCATATTCTCTCAGCCAACAGCGTGAGGACGTGATTGGACTGCACAGTGCGGCTCTACAGAGGGCCAAGCAATTAATCCTAAGCGAGCTCGCTGTTTCAGCTGGAGAGGTGTGAGCCGTGCAGACGGGCGGTGAGGACAGCGTGTGTGACACAGCACACGGGGACACGTTTGGGAGACTTCTTGATCCGTAACATGCAGACATGAACGAAGGTCTCCCAAGTGTCCTTGGCAAGCCTCGACGGCTACATTTTTTTTGTTCTGGCTCTATGTCGCAGCATCATTTGGCCGTGGAAGCAGAGAGGCTGTAGAGAAGCTGCTGGAGCGTGTGCTCATGGTCGACGGCGCGGCGAAGATCACTGTCACAAAGGAGGATGCTCATTAGTCAGCCAAGGCTCAGGCTAATCTGATTAGCAGCTGTCACGGCGTCTTCCTTCTCACAGCCAGTGGCCCGCCTCTTCCTTCCACTCCATTGCTCCGCTTACTTCCTCTCTGTCGCCCCCCCCATGCCGGGCTTTTCTCTGTATCAATTTTCACTTTCCATTCATGGAGACGGTTGTTCCCCATCTTGTAGTTTGTGTCTTTCATCACACTGGGTTGGGTTGATTGCATTGCACTGATTTGGATGTTAGACCCAGTCTACATTAAGCCGGACAATTCCTTAAACAAATAACTATTTAGCCACACTAATTCCCCTTTTTAGAATTTTTTTTTTTACACGGGTAAGTGTGCCGTGTATTTCTTGACTCTCCGGCTCTTAGCTCGGTATGGACTAGGGCAGGGGTCGGCAACCCGCGGCTCCGGAGCCGCAGGCTGTGTTCACTATCTGACAACTTTAATAGTACTGGCTATCGAGTTGATAGCCCAGGCCTTTAGCTTGGTTGTTAAAGGCCAGTCAGAGTACGTTGGTAAACCTCACTCCCTGACAACTTTAGGAGTAGTGCTGGCTATCAAGTTGACAGCCCAGGCCTTTAGCTTTGGTTGTTAAAAGCCAGTCAGAGTACGTTGGCGTAGTGGGTAGAGCAACCGTGCCAGAAACCTGAGGGTTGCAGGTTCGCTCCCCGCCTCTTACCATCCAAAAATCGCTGCCGTTGTGTCCTTGGGCGGGACACTTCACCCTTTGCCCCCGGTGCCACTCACACCGGTGAATTGAATGATAGGTGGTGGTCGGAGGGGCCGTTGGCGCAAATTGCAGCCACGCTTCCGTCAGTCTACCCCAGGGCAGCTGTGGCTATGAAAGTAGCTTACCACCACCAGGTGTGAATGAATGATGGGTTCTACATGTAAAGCGACTTTGGGTACTTAGAAAAGCGCTATATAAATCCCAGTTATTATTATTATTATTAGAGTACGTTGGTAAACCTCACTCCCTGACAACTTTAGGAGTAGTGCTGGCTATCGAGTTGATAGCCCAGGCCTTTAGCTTGGTTGTTAAAAGCCAGTTAGTGTACGTTGGTAAACCTCACTCTCTGACAACCTTAAGAGTAGTGCTGGCTATCGAGTTCATAGCCCAGGTCTTTAGCTCAGTTGTTAAAGGCCAGTCAGTGTACGTTGGTAAACCTCACTCCCTGACAACTTTAATAGTGCCGGCTATCAAGTTGATAGCCAGGCCTTAAGCTCGGTTGTTAAAGGCCAGTCAGAGTATGTTGGTAAACCTCAATCCCTGACAACTTTAAGAGTAGTGCTGGCTATCGAGTTGATAGCCCAGGCCTTTAGTTCGGTTGTTAAAGGCCAGTCAGAGTATGTAGGTAAGCCTCACTCTCTGACAACTTTAAGAGTAGTGCTGGCTATCGAGTTCATAGCCCAGGTCTTTAGCTCGGTTGTTAAAGGCCAGTCAGAGTACGTTGGTAAACCTTACTCCCTGACAACTTTAAGAGTAGTGCTGGCTATCGAGTTGATAGCCCAGTGCTTTAGCTTTGGTTGTTAAAAGCCAGTCAGTGTACATTGGTAAACCTCACTCCCTGACAAATTTAATAGTGCTGGCTCGAGTTGATAGCTCAAGCCTTTAGCTCGGTTGTTAAAGACCAGTCAGAGTATGTTGGTAAACCTCACTCCCTGACAACTTTAAGAGTAGTGCTGGCTATCGAGTTGATAGCTCAAGCCTTTAGCTTGGTTGTTAAAGACCAGTCAGAGTATGTTGGTAAACCTCACTCCCTGACAACTTTAAGAGTAGTGCTGGCTATCGAGTTGATAGCCCAGGTCTTTAGCTCGGTTGTTAAAGGCCAGTCAGTGTACGTTGGTAAACCTTACTCCCTGACAACTTTAGGAGTAGTGCTGGCTATCGAGTTGATAGCCCAGGCCTTTAGCTTGGTTGTTAAAAGCCAGTTAGTGTACGTTTGTAAACCTCACTCCCTGACAACTTTAAGAGTAGTGCTGGCTATCGAGTTGATGGCCCAGGCCTTTAGCTCCGTTGTTACGAGGCCAGCCAGTGTACGTTGGTAAACCTCACTCCCTGACAACTTTAATAGTGCCGGCTATCAAGTTGATAGCCAGGCCTTAAGCTCGGTTGTTAAAGGCCAGTCAGAGTATGTTGGTAAACCTCAATCCCTGACAACTTTAAGAGTAGTGCTGGCTATCGAGTTGATAGCCCAGGCCTTTAGCTCGGTTGTTACGAGGCCAGCCAGTGTACGTTGGTAAACCTTACTCCCTGACAACTTTAATAGTGCTGGCTATCGAGTTGATAGCTCAAGCCTTTAGCTCGGTTGTTAAAGGCCAGTCAGAGTATGTTGGTAAACCTCAATCCCTGACAACTTTAAGAGTAGTGCTGGCTATCGAGTTGATAGCCCAGGCCTTTAGTTCGGTTGTTAAAGGCCAGTCAGAGTATGTAGGTAAGCCTCACTCTCTGACAACTTTAAGAGTAGTGCTGGCTATCGAGTTCATAGCCCAGGTCTTTAGCTCGGTTGTTAAAGGCCAGTCAGAGTACGTTGGTAAACCTTACTCCCTGACAACTTTAAGAGTAGTGCTGGCTATCGAGTTGATAGCCCAGTGCTTTAGCTTTGGTTGTTAAAAGCCAGTCAGTGTACATTGGTAAGCCTCACTCCCTGACAAATTTAATAGTGCTGGCTCGAGTTGATAGCTCAAGCCTTTAGCTCGGTTGTTAAAGACCAGTCAGAGTATGTTGGTAAACCTCACTCCCTGACAACTTTAAGAGTAGTGCTGGCTATCGAGTTGATAGCCCAGGTCTTTAGCTTGGTTGTTAAAAGGCCAGTCAGTGTACGTTGGTAAACCTTACTCCCTGACAACTTTAAGACTAGTGCTGGCTATCGAGTTGATAGCCCAGGCCTTTAGCTCGGTTGTTACGAGGCCAGCCAGTGTACGTTGGTAAACCTCACTCCCTGACAACTTTAATAGTGCCGGCTATCAAGTTGATAGCCAGGCCTTAAGCTCGGTTGTTAAAGGCCAGTCAGAGTATGTTGGTAAACCTCAATCCCTGACAACTTTAAGAGTAGTGCTGGCTATCGAGTTGATAGCCCAGGCCTTTAGCTCGGTTGTTACGAGGCCAGCCAGTGTACGTTGGTAAACCTCACTCCCTGACAACTTTAATAGTGCCGGCTATCAAGTTGATAGCCAGGCCTTAAGCTCGGTTGTTAAAGGCCAGTCAGAGTATGTTGGTAAGCCTCACTCTCTGACAACTTTAAGAGTAGTGCTGGCTATCGAGTTGATAGCCCAGGCCTTTAGCTCGGTTGTTACGAGGCCAGCCAGTGTACGTTGGTAAACCTCACTCCCTGACAACTTTAATAGTGCCGGCTATCAAGTTGATAGCCAGGCCTTAAGCTTTGGTTGTTAAAAGCCAGTCAGAGTACGTTGGTAAACCTCACTCCCTGACAACTTCAAGAGTAGTGCTGGCTATCGAGTTCATAGCCCAGGCCTTTAGCTTGGTTGTTAAAAGCCAGTTAGTGTACGTTGGTAAACCTCACTCCCTGACAACTTTAATAGTGCTGGCTATCGAGTTGATAGCCCAGGCCTTTAGCTTGGTTGTTAAAAGGCCAGTCAGAGTACGTTGGTAAACCTCACTCCCTGACAACTTTAGGAGTAGTGCTGGCTATAGAGTTGATAGCCCAGACCTTTAGCTTGGTTGTTAAAAGCCAGTTAGTGTACGTTTGTAAACCTCACTCCCTGACAACTTTAGGAGTAGTGCTGGCTATCGAGTTCATAGCCCAGGCCTTTAGCTTTGGTTGTTAAAAGCCAGTCAGAGTACGTTGGTAAACCTCACTCCCTGACAACTTTAAGACTAGTGCTGGCTATCGAGTTGATAGCCCAGGCCTTTAGTTCGGTTGTTAAAGGCCAGTCAGAGTATGTTGGTAAACCTTACTCCCTGACAACTTTAAGAGTAGTGCTGGCTATCGAGTTGATAGCCCAGGCCTTTAGCTTGGTTGTTAAAGGCCAGTCAGAGTACGTTGGTAAACCTCACTCCCTGACAACTTTAGGAGTAGTGCTGGCTATCAAGTTGACAGCCCAGGCCTTTAGTTCGGTTGTTAAAGGCCAGTCAGAGTACGTTGATAAACCTCAATCCCTGACAACTTTAAGAGTAGTGCTGGCTATCAAGTTGATAGCCCAGGCCTTTAGTTCGGTTGTTAAAGGCCAGTCAGAGTACGTTGGTAAACCTCACTCTCTAACAACCTCAGGGGCAGTGCTGGCTATCAGCCCAGGCTTTCATGCGGACGACTCAGGTTCAATTCCCTGGTGGAGCAGAATAGCAGATACTGAACTACGACAAAAAAATGCTCTTCAATCTGCCATCTTAAATCAAGTCTAAACAATACTGAGACTAATCTAGCCAGAGCAGTGCATCCATGCAACATCCAAGACAGCGACCCATCATTTGTCATCCAAGCGTACAAAATTCATGGCTGTTGTTAAGTGAGGGCTGACAAGGTCTGTCACTATAGAACTACCTATAGGCAGAGCTGGTTGAAAAAGTAATGAGCTGTGAAGGACTGCTGTCATTGTACGGTCTGCCCTATCGTGTCATCGCCCTCCAAAAAGTAAGAAAGGGAAATGTACAGTTTATCTGCATTGCAGAAGAAAATACTGATAAATAATAATGAGGTGAAATGCATGAAGATGCGATCCCCGTAAGCAAAAAAAGAAGTGGTGGGGAGAAAAAAAAGCACTGGACAGTTAAACTGCAACTTTCTTTCATGTTGAGCTGACATCAGCTGGTCACAGATGCAGATTATATTGTAATCTGCTCCGGGCAAGACTCACTGAGAATGTGCTTTACAGGACATTCAGTGAAAACAAGGATAGAATCCTTTTTTGTTTTTGTTTTAATGGAACAAGACCTTAAAGAGACAGCATGTGAATATCATAAAGCAAATGATAAAGTAAAATGTTGCCCAACGTTACTGCACCTTTCTTTGTATATAGTGTCAATTTAATTGTATTTACCGTATTTTCCGCACTATTAGCCGCACCTAAAAACCACAAATTTACTCAAAAGCTGACAGTGCGACTTATAACCCGGTGCGCTTTATATATGGATTAATATTAAGATTCATTTTCATAAAGTTTAGGTCTCGCAACTACGGTAAACAGCTGCCATCTTTTTTCCCCGTAGAAGAGGAAGCGCTTCTTCTTCTACGCAAGCAACCGCCAAGGTAAGCACCCGCCCCCATAGAAGAGGAAGCGCTTCTTCTTCTACTGTAAGCAACCACCCGCCCCCGTAGAAGAAGAAGAAGCGCGCGGATATTACGTTTCATTTCCTTTGTGTGTTTACATCTGTAAAGACCACAAAATGGCTCCTACTAAGCGACAGGTTTCCGGTTCATGAAAAGACGCAATCTCTCCATCCGCACACGGACTACTATTTCACAGCAACTGCCTAAAGACTTTCAAGAAAAGCTGGCTACTTTCCGTGCATATTGTAAAAACAAGATAGCTGAAAAAAAGATCCGGCCAGAGAACATTATCAACATGGACGAGGTTCCACTGACTTTTGATATTCCTGTGAACCGCACTGTGGATACAACGGGAGCACGTACGGTGAATATTCGCACCACAGGGAATGAGAAGTCATCCTTCACTGTGGTTCTAGCTTGCCATGCTAATGGCCAGAAACTTCCACCCATGGTGATATTCAAAAGGAAGACCTTGCCAAAAGAGACCTTTCCAGCCGGCGTCATCATAAAAGCTAACTCGAAGGGATGGATGAAGAAAAGATGAGCGAGTGGTTAAGGTAAGTTTAAGTTTACGCGAAGAGGCCGGGTGGCTTTTTTCACGCAGCTCTGTCCATGTTGATATACGTATGTTTGTGATTGCACATTTGCGTACATTTTGGGAGTGAACAGAGTTGTTAGAACGCTGGTTTTTAATATATTATTAAAGTTTGACTGACCTATCTGACTGTTTTTTTGACATTCCTTTAGCGCAGTTAGATGCGGCTTACAACACGGGGCGGCTTATAGGTGGACAAAGTTTTGAAATATGCCGTTCATTGAAGGCGCGGCTTTTAACCCAGGGCGCCTTATGGTGCGGAAAATACGGTATTTGTTAAATATTCTAACAAAGTGCAGATTGGATTTTAACCAATTTAAAACATGTCATCAAAACTCTAAAATGTATCTTAATCAGGAAAAATTACTAATGATGTTCCATAAATTCTTTTTTTTTAATTTTTTCAAAAAGATTCAAATTAGCTAGTTTTTCTCTTCATTTTGTCGGTTGAATTTTGAATTTTAAAGAGTCGAAATTGAAGATAAACTATGTTTCAAAATTTTATTTAAATTTTTTTCGTGTTTTCTCCTCTTTTAAACCGTTCAATTAAGTGTTTTTTTTCATCATTTATTCTCTACAAAAAACCTTCCGTAAAAGGAAAAAAAAATGTACGACGGAATGACAGACAGAAATACCCATTTTTTTTATATACACGTAAAAGCCAGTAAATTAGAATATTTTGAAAAACTTGATTTATTTCAGTAATTGCATTCAAAAGGTGTAACTTGTACATTATATTTATTCATTGCACACAGACTGATGCATTCAAATGTTTATTTCATTTAATTTTGATGATTTGAAGTGGCAACAAATGAAAATCCAAAATTCCGTGTGTCACAAAATTAGAATATTACTTAAGGCTAATACAAAAAAGGGATTTTTAGAAATGTTGGCCAACTGAAAAGTATGAAAATGAAAAATATGAGCATGTACAATACTCAATACTTGGTTGGAGCTCCTTTTGCCTCAATTACTGCGTTAATGCGGCGTGGCATGGAGTCGATGAGTTTCTGGCACTGCTCAGGTGTTATGAGAGCCCAGGTTGCTCTGATAGTGGCCTTCAACTCTTCTGCGTTTTTGGGTCTGGCATTCTGCATCTTCCTTTTCACAATACCCCACAGATTTTCTATGGGGCTAAGGTCAGGGGAGTTGGCGGGCCAATTTAGAACAGAAATACCATGGTCCGTAAACCAGGCACGGGTAGATTTTGCGCTGTGTGCAGGCGCCAAGTCCTGTTGGAACTTGAAATCTCCATCTCCATAGAGCAGGTCAGCAGCAGGAAGCATGAAGTGCTCTAAAACTTGCTGGTAGACGGCTGCGTTGACCCTGGATCTCAGGAAACAGAGTGGACCGACACCAGCAGATGACATGGCACCCCAAACCATCACTGATGGTGGAAACTTTACACTAGACTTCAGGCAACGTGGATCCTGTGCCTCTCCTGTCTTCCTCCAGACTCTGGGACCTCAATTTCCAAAGGAAATGCAAAATGTGCATGGTTGGGTGATGGTTTGGGGTGCCATGTCATCTGCTGGTGTCGGTGACACACGGAATTTTGGATTTTCATTTGTTGCCACTTCAAATCATCAAAATTAAATGAAATAAACATTTGAATGCATCAGTCTGTGTGCAATGAATAAATATAATGTACAAGTTACACCTTTTGAATGCAATTACTGAAATAAATCAAGTTTTTCAAAATATTCTAATTTACTGGCTTTTACCTGTATACACATTTATTTATTTAGCTATTCTTGTTTAAATCACACTTACGTGTAACTTACAAATGACAATATATTTATTTATTTAAGTGTATATCAAACTGGTAGCCCTTCGCATTAATCAGTACCCAAGAAGTAGTTTTTGGTTTCAAAAAGGTTGGTGACCCCTGTACTAGGGCATCAAATCAGTGTCAGTTGAGTCGGTCCATAGGTTGCCTGTAGGGATTTTTAATGTCCAGCAGATGTCAGTATTTAGTGACACAGTATCAATACAGTTTTGCAATGTGTCGAAACGCTTCATGACGCCTCATCAACCCATCACTACGGATTATGATGATTAATAAATGTTAAGAATTCTGTCTGTTATGTGGAATTGATTGAATCCTGTCTTAAACTCATCTGGGAATGTTGCTTTTTTTTTTGCCGGACAATAAATAGGTAAAAATAAGATAACTCACCATTGAGCCAACGTGCCCACTTTCTCCTTTCTCTCCCGGTAGTCCTGGCATTCCCTGCAGATAAGAACTTGTAATTAAATACTGCAGCTTGATTATGCAATCAATGAATCAGTATCACCTGTAGGCCTGCTGGGCCATTTCCTCCCTTAAATCCCCTCAATCCTTCATCTCCTTTTGCCCCGTTCATTCCCTGCTGCCCGCGAGGGCCTGGCTCGCCGTCCGCCCCCTGAAGCGCAACACACAAAGTCGGACCGGGCGCTCCATACACACACATTCCTACGTTTGTGTGACGTACGTGCGATCCTGGCTGGCCCACAGGTCCTTGAGCCCCGATAGGTCCTGGGGGTCCCTGAAAGGGAGACTGACTATTAGATACTGATTAGAGCCATCTGCTCATTATACGGCGGGCGGGGGTGCATTGTGGAGACAAACTGTTATCATGATGACTTGTCCCAAACCAATTAGGCAGTTGGAACGTCCTTTTACCTCCTGCTGGTGTGAGTCGCTTACATAAGAGAGATTCTGGAAATGAAACTCATACTCACTGCTTCTCCTTTATCTCCCTTGCTCCCCTTCTGGCCGGGTCCTCCCGTCTCACCCTGGTGGAGATAAATAGACATGCATGCAGTTGTTTTCCATTCCTCAAGTGCTGTAGGGCAGTGTTTTTCAACCACTAGTACATTGTTAGTCTATATATACCTTGTTGTGTACTATAACACTAGAACATTGTTAGTCTATATATACCTTGTTGTGTACTATAACACAAGGACATTGTTAGTTCGCCTTTGTTAGGACTTGTAACCCCGGGATGAAGGGACTATGTAACTGGCTTAGTACACTTTATCATCACTTTAGTGTGTGTCTTAACTGGCTTAGTACACTTTATCATCACTTTAGTGCGTGTCTTAACTGGCTTAGTACACTTTATCATCACTTTAGTGTGTGTCTTAACTGGCTTAGTACACTTTATCATCACTTTAGTGCGTGTCTTAACTGGCTTAGTACACTTTATCATCACTTTAGTATGTGTCTTAACTGGCTTAGTACACTTTATCATCACTTTAGTGTGTGTCTTAACTGGCTTAGTACACTTTATCAGCACTTTAGTGTGTGTCTTAACTGGCTTAGTACACTTTATCATCACTTTAGTGTGTGTCTTAACTGGCTTAGTACACTTTATCATCACTTTAGTGTGTGTCTTAACTGGCTTAGTACACTTTATCATCACTTTAGTGTGTGTCTTAACTGGCTTAGTACACTTTATCATCATTTTAGTGTGTGTCTTAACTGGCTTAGTACACTTTATCATCACTTTAGTGTGTGTCTTAACTGGCTTAGTACACTTTATCATCACTTTAGTGTGTGTCTTAACTGGCTTAGTACACTTTATCATCACTTTAGTGCGTGTCTTAACTGGCTTAGTACACTTTATCATCACTTTAGTATGTGTCTTAACTGGCTTAGTACACTTTATCATCACTTTAGTGTGTGTCTTAACTGGCTTAGTACACTTTATCAGCACTTTAGTGTGTGTCTTAACTGGCTTAGTACACTTTATCATCACTTTAGTGTGTGTCTTAACTGGCTTAGTACACTTTATCATCACTTTAGTGTGTGTCTTAACTGGCTTAGTACACTTTATCATCACTTTAGTGTGTGTCTTAACTGGCTTAGTACACTTTATCATCATTTTAGTGTGTGTCTTAACTGGCTTAGTACACTTTATCATCACTTTAGTGTGTGTCTTAACTGGCTTAGTACACTTTATCATCACTTTAGTGTGTGTCTTAACTGGCTTAGTACACTTTATCAGCACTTTAGTGCGTGTCTTGGCTGGCTTAGTACACTTTATCATCACTTTAGTGTGTGTCTTAACTGGCTTAGTACACTTTATCATCACTTTAGTGCGTGTCTTAACTGGCTTAGTACACTTTATCATCACTTTAGTGCGTGTCTTAACTGGCTTAGTACACTTTATCAGCACTTTAGTGTGTGTCTTGGCTGGCTTAGTACACTTTATCATATCACTTTAGTGCGTGTCTTAACTGGCTTAGTACACTTTATCAGCACTTTAGTGTGTGTCTTGGCTGGCTTAGTACACTTTATCATATCACTTTAGTGCGTGTCTTAACTGGCTTAGTACACTTTATCATCACTTTAGTGCGTGTCTTAACTGGCTTAGTACACTTTATCATCACTTTAGTGTGTGTCTTAACTGGCTTAGTACACTTTATCATCACTTTAGTGCGTGTCTTAACTGGCTTAGTACACTTTATCATCACTTTAGTGCGTGTCTTAACTGGCTTAGTACACTTTATCATCACTTTAGTGTGTGTCTTGGCTGGCTTAGTACACTTTATCATCACTTTAGTGTGTGTCTTAAGTTAGGACACGCACTGAAGTGATGATGGGGTGTACTAAGCCAGTTAAGACTCTTAACTGGCTTAGTACACTTTATCATCACTTTAGTGTGTGTCTTAACTGGCTTAGTACACTTTATCATCACTTTAGTGTGTCTTAACTGGCTTAGTACACTTTATCATCACTTTAGTGCGTGTCTTAACTGGCTTAGTACACTTTATCATCACTTTAGTGTGTGTCTTAACTGGCTTAGTACACTTTATCAGCACTTTAGTGTGTGTCTTGGCTGGCTTAGTACACTTTATCATATCACTTTAGTGCGTGTCTTAACTGGCTTAGTACACTTTATCATCACTTTAGTGTGTGTCTTAACTGGCTTAGTACACTTTATCATCACTTTAGTGTGTGTCTTAACTGGCTTAGTACACTTTATCAGCACTTTAGTGTGTGTCTTAACTGGCTTAGTACACTTTATCAGCACTTTAGTGTGTGTCTTGGCTGGCTTAGTACACTTTATCATATCACTTTAGTGCGTGTCTTAACTGGCTTAGTACACTTTATCATCACTTTAGTGCGTGTCTTAACTGGCTTAGTACACTTTATCATCACTTTAGTGTGTGTCTTAACTGGCTTAGTACACTTTATCATCACTTTAGTGCGTGTCTTAACTGGCTTAGTACACTTTATCATCACTTTAGTGTGTGTCTTAACTGGCTTAGTACACTTTATCATCACTTTAGTGTGTGTCTTAACTGGCTTAGTACACTTTATCATCACTTTAGTGTGTGTCTTAACTGGCTTAGTACACTTTATCATCACTTTAGTGCGTGTCTTAACTGGCTTAGTACACTTTATCATCACTTTAGTGTGTGTCTTAACTGGCTTAGTACACTTTATCATCACTTTAGTGTGTGTCTTAACTGGCTTAGTACACTTTATCATCACTTTAGTGCGTGTCTTAACTGGCTTAGTACACTTTATCATCACTTTAGTGCGTGTCTTAACTGGCTTAGTACACTTTATCATCACTTTAGTGTGTGTCTTAACTGGCTTAGTACACTTTATCAGCACTTTAGTGTGTGTCTTAACTGGCTTAGTACACTTTATCAGCACTTTAGTGTGTGTCTTGGCTGGCTTAGTACACTTTATCATATCACTTTAGTGCGTGTCTTAACTGGCTTAGTACACTTTATCATCACTTTAGTGCGTGTCTTAACTGGCTTAGTACACTTTATCATCACTTTAGTGTGTGTCTTAACTGGCTTAGTACACTTTATCATCACTTTAGTGCGTGTCTTAACTGGCTTAGTACACTTTATCATCACTTTAGTATGTGTCTTAACTGGCTTAGTACACTTTATCAGCACTTTAGTGTGTGTCTTAACTGGCTTAGTACACTTTATCATCACTTTAGTGCGTGTCTTAACTGGCTTAGTACACTTTATCATCACTTTAGTGTGTGTCTTGGCTGGCTTAGTACACTTTATCATCACTTTAGTGCGTGTCTTAACTGGCTTAGTACACTTTATCATCACTTTAGTGTGTGTCTTAACTGGCTTAGTACACTTTATCATCACTTTAGTGCGTGTCTTAACTGGCTTAGTACACTTTATCAGCACTTTAGTGTGTGTCTTAACTGGCTTAGTACACTTTATCAGCACTTTAGTGTGTGTCTTGGCTGGCTTAGTACACTTTATCAGCACTTTAGTGTGTGTCTTGGCTGGTTTAGTACACTTTATCATCACTTTAGTGTGTGTCTTAACTGGCTTAGTACACTTTATCATCACTTTAGTGCGTGTCTTAACTGGCTTAGTACACTTTATCATCACTTTAGTGTGTGTCTTAACTGGCTTAGTACACTTTATCATCACTTTAGTGCGTGTCTTAACTGGCTTAGTACACTTTATCATCACTTTAGTGTGTGTCTTGGCTGGCTTAGTACACTTTATCATCACTTTAGTGTGTGTCTTAAGTTAGGACACGCACTGAAGTGATGATGGGGTGTACTAAGCCAGTTAAGACTCTTAACTGGCTTAGTACACTTTATCATCACTTTAGTGTGTGTCTTAACTGGCTTAGAACCTCGTCATGTCCGTTGTGTCCTGAGCAAGACACTTCACCCTTGCTCCTGATGGGTGCTGGTTAGCGCCTTGCATGGCAGCTCCCTCCATCAGTGTGTGAATGTGTGTGTGAATGGGTAAATGTGGAAGTAGTGTCAAAGCGCTTTGAGTACCTTGAAGGTAGAAAAGCGCTATACAAGTACAACCCACCCACCCACCCACCACTGTGCCGTGTGAGATATTGTCTGGTGTGCCGTGGGAAATTATGCAACTTCACCTAATATTTTTTGCAGATCAATAATTATAATAATGTGCCGTTGTTGGCACATTATTGGCACCAGGACACCCTAGGCCGCAGTTCCATGATCGACTTTGTAGTTGTGTCATCGGATTTGCGGTGTTTTGGACACTCGGGTGAAGAGAGGGGCGGAGCTTTCTATCAATCAATCAATCAATCAATGTTTATTTATATAGCCCTAAATCACAAGTGTCTCAAAGGGCTGCACAAGCCACAACGACATCCTCGGTACAAAGCCCACATAAGGGCAAGGAAAAACTCACCCCAGTGGGACGTCGATGTGAATGACTATGAGAAACCTTGGTGAGGACCGCATATGTGGGTAACCCCCCCCCCCCCCCCCCCCTCTAGGGGAGACCGAAAGCAATGGATGTCGAGTGGGTCTGACATAATATTGTGAGAGTCCAGTCCATAGTGGATCCAACATAATAGTTAGAGTCCAGTCCATAGTGGGGCCAGCAGGACACCATCCCGAGCTGTTCCCAGCCTATGCACAGGTGAGCGGTCCACCCCGGGTCCCGACTCTGGACAGCCAGCACTTCATCCATGGCCACCGGACCTGTGCCCCCCCCTCCTCCACAAGGAAGAGGGGAGCAGAGGAGAAAAGAAAAGAAACGGCAGATCAACTGGTCTAACAGGGGGGCTATTTAAAGGCTAGAGTATACAAATGAGTTTTAAGATGGGACTTAAATGCTTCTACTGAGGTAGCATCTCTAATTGTTACCGGGAGGGCATTCCATAGTACTGGAGCCCCAATAGAAAAACGCTCTATAGCCCGCAGACTTTTTTTGGGCTCTGGGAATCACTAATAAGCCGGAGTTCTTCGAACGCAGATTTCTTGCCGGGACATATGGTACAATGCAATCGACAAGATAGGACGGAGCTAGACCGTGTAGTATTTTATACGTAAGTAGTAAAACCTTAAAGTCACATCTTAAGTGCACAGGAAGCCAGTGCAGGTGAGCCAGTATAGGCGTAATATGATCAAACTTTCTTGTTCTTGTCAAAAGTCTAGCAGCCGCATTTTGTACCAATTGTAGTCTTTTAATCTACTACCACTACTATTTTAGTCTATCGATCACCACCTGGTGGTGAGTTGGCTGCGATGGTGGGGGAGGATGCCGGACGGACCTGGTAGGCCCAAACGCATTGTGAGGGTTTGCTGGGAACGCCTGGCAGAGTTTCCTGTCAGAGAGTTTCAATTCCCACCTCCGGAAGAACTTTGAACATGTCACGAGGGAGGCGCTGGACATTGAGTCCGAGTAGACCATGTTCCGGACCTCTATTGTCGAGGCGGCTGATTGGAGCTGTTGCCGCAAGGTGGTTGGTGCCTGTCGTGGCGGTAATCCTAGAACCCGCTGGTGGACACCAGCGGTAAGGGATGCCGTCAAGCTGAAGAAAGAGTTCTATTGGGCTCTTTTGGCTCATAGGACTCCGGAGGCAGCCTCGGGGAAGCCATGGAAAACGATTTCCGGACGGCTTCAAAGCGATTCTGGACCACCATCCGCCGCCTCAGGAAGGGGAAGCAGTGCAATGTCAACACCGTGTATGGTGAGGATGGTGTTCTGCTGACCTCGACTGCAGATGTTGTGGATCGGTGGAGGGAATACTTCGAAGACCTCCTCAATCCCACCAGCACGTCTTCCTATGAGGAAGCAGTGCCTGGGGAATCTGTGGTGGGCTCTCCAATTTCTGGGGATGAGGTTGCCGAGGTAGTTAAAAAGCTCCTCGGTGGCAAGGCCCCGGGTGTGGATGAGATCCGCCCGGAGTTCCTTAAGGCTCTGGATGTTGTGGGGCTGTCTTGGTTGACAAGACTCTGCAACGTCGCCTGGACATCGGGGGCGGTACCTCTGGATTGGCAGACCGGGGTGGTGGTTCTTCTCTTTAAGAAGGGGAACCGGAGGGTGTGTTCCAACTATTGAGGGATCACACTCCTCAGCCTTCCCGGTAAGGTCTCAGATTCAGGAGGAACAGTGTGGTTTTCGTCCTGGTCGTGGAACTGTGAACCAGCTCTATACTCTCAACAGGGTCCTTGAGGGTGCATGGGAGTTTGCCCAACCAGTCTACATGTGCTTTGTGGACTTGGAGAAGTCCTGTGGGGAGTGCTCAGAGAGTATGGGGTAACGAACTGTCTTATTGTGGCGGTCCGCTCCCTGTATGATCAGTGTCAGAGCTTGGTCCGCATTGCCGGCAGTATGTCGGACACGTTTCCAGTGAGGGTTGGACTCCGCCAAGGCTGCCCTTTGTCACCCATTCTGTTCATAACTTTTATGGACAGAATTTCTAGGCGCAGTCAGGCTGTTGAGGGGATCCGGTTTGGTGGCTGCAGGATTAGGTCTCTGCTATTTGCAGACGATGTGGTCCTGATGGCTTCATCTGGCCAAGATCTGCAGCTCTCACTGGATCGGTTCGCAGCCGAGTGTGAAGCGACTGGGATGGGAATCAGCACCTCCAAGTCCGAGTCCATGGTTCTCGCCTGGAAAAGGGTGGAGTGCCATCTCCGGGTTGGGGAGGAGATCTTGCCCCAAGTGGAGGAGTTCAAGTACCTCGGAGTCTTGTTCACGAGTGAGGGAAGAGTGGATCGTGATCGTGAGATCGACAGGCGGATCGGCAAGGGGTTCTGGGTATTTGTTCTGTTGTGTTTATGTTGTGTTACGGTGCGGATGTTCTCCCGAAATGTGTTTGTCATTCTTGTTTGGTGTGGGTTCACAGTGTGGCGCATATTTGTAACAGTGTTAAAGTTGTTTATACGGCCACCCTCAGTGTGACCTGTATGGCTGTTGACCAATTATGCGTTGCATTCATTTGTGTGTGTGTGTGAAAAGCCGTAGATATTATGTGACTGGGCCGGCACGCAAAGGCAGTGCCTTTAAGTTTTATTGGCGCTCCGTTCTTTTCCCTACGTCCGTGTACACAGTGGCGTTTTAAAAAGTCATAAATTTTACTTTTTGAAACCGATACCAATAATTTTGAAACCGATAATTTCCAATATTACATTTTAAAGCATTTATCGGCCGATAATATCGGCAGTCCGATATAATCGGACATCTCTACTTGGCAGGGTAACTATGTATCAACGAAGGTAACTCCGTATTAGTAGGTGGCAGCAGGTAGTTCATTGCTTTGTAGAAGTCGGAACGCGTCAAGGATGGTTTGTCGTGATCCCAATATGCAGAGCACAGCGGGAGACAGCGTGCAGGTAAAAAGGTGTCTAATGCTTAAACCAAAAATAAACAAAAGGTGAGTGCCCCCTAAGGAAAGGCATTGAAGCATAGGGAAGGCTATGCAGAACTAAACTAAAACTGAACTGGCTACAAAGTAAACAAAAACAGAATGCTGGACAACAGCAAAAACTTACAGCGTGTGGAGTAGCAGACGGCGTCCACAAAGTACATCCGTACATGACATGACAATCAACAATGTCCCCACAAAGAATGACAACTTAAATAGTCTTGATTGCGAAAACAAAGCAGGTGCGGGCAATAGCGCTCAAAGGAAGGCGTGAAGCTGCTACAGGAGAACACCAACAAAACAGGAAGAGTCACCAAAATAACAGCGCAAAACAGGAACTAAAGCACTACACACAGAAAACAACAACAAACTCAAAATAAGGCACGGCGACCTGGTGGAGTTTCATTTTTTAACCTGGTGGTGTGCCTCTGTATTTTTTTTATTAAAAAAATGTGCCTTGGCTCAAAAAAGGTTGAAAAACACTGCCTTAGTGGATCGTAAAAAAGAGTGTCAATCTTTGAGGGCACCACTCCAATGACAAGACAAAAGGTATACCTTGTCACCATCCTCTCCCGGAGGCCCGAGTGGCCCCACAGGCCCCGGTGGCCCCAAAGATCCTTGTTCCCCGTCTTGCCCGGCCGGTCCCACAGGTCCCTTGTCTCCCTTAAGAACAAAGAACACCACCATGATCTCACTTACATCAGTAAATCCATGTGCCGACTAAACTGGGAAAGGTTTGGTATCTTACCGGATCGCCTTTCTCTCCCATCGGCCCCGCGGGCCCCACGTTGCCGGGCCGCCCTGGCTGCCCGATCCCACCGGCTGGCCCGGCGGGGCCCCTCTCTCCGGTGGCGCCCTAGGAATCAGAGAAGGTACAGTAGGGAAAGGATTCATACGGACGGCCCCATTCCTGGGTGGATCTTGGTGTTTGTCATTTTGGAATGCTCTCCCTGACCACCTGAGGGCACCACAGACTGTGGATGCTTTTAAAAAAGGCTTAAAAACCCTTCTTTTTAAAAAAGCCTTTTTATAGATGTATGCATACTAGTTCTAGCTAGTAGGCTGTTCTAGTTTTTACTTTATTAGGGCCCGCATGACTTTGGGAGTCCTTATGCAATGGGACATAAGGACCTATTGAATTTGTAAGGTTTTATTCTTTATTCTTCCGCCGCCACATTAAACTGTAATTTGACCCACTTAACATACTTCAAAACTCACCATATTTGACCCACACATCAGGACCTGCGAAAATTGCCTTTTTTTTTAAAAAACCGAACCACAAAACGCAAAATTGCGCTCTAGCGCCCCCTAGGGAAAAAAAAAACTAGACTGCCTGTAACTCCCACTAGGAAGGTCGGAGAGACATGAAACAAAAACCTCTATGTAGGTCTGACTTAGACCTACATTTCATAATAGTACATTGTCGGGCTAAAATCAACAGGAAGTTGGCAATTCCCCCTTCAAAACAAAAAAGTACTAAAAACAGTAACTTTGGCCTCTTTTGCCTCACCAAACTGAACGCACACATCAGGACTGTCAAAAATTGCGATCTTATAAAAAAACCTAAACCCAAATCTCAAAATTGCGCTCTAGCGCAATTTTTGAATAAAACGCAGAAAAAACTGCTCCTCAGAAGAAAACAATGACAAAACTGCCTGTAACTCCCACTGGGAAGGTCGGAGAGACTATGAAACAAAAACCTCTATGTAGGTCTGACTTAGACCTACATTTCATAATAGTACATTGTCGGGCTAAAATCAACAGAAAGTTGGCAATTCCCCCTTCAAGACAAAAAAGTACTAAAAACAGTATTGGGACAATTCGGACTAAAAGTAGACAAAAGTATTGGGACATTTATGACTACCACTGGACAAAAGTATTGGGACACATAGCACGAAAACTGGACAAAAGTATTGGGACACTTGGGACTACAACTGGACAAAAGTATTGGGACACTTGGGACTACAACTTGACAAAAGTATTGGGACACTTGGGACTACAACTTGACAAAAGTATTGGGACACTTAGGACTAGCACCTGCCAAATACGCGGGCCCGACCAATGCTGCTTGCAGCTTTAATTAGGGCCCGCATGGCCCATTGCATAAGGACTCCCTTTGGGAGTCCTTATGCAATGGGACATAAGGACCTATTGAATTTGTAAGGTTTTATTCTTTATTCTTCCGCCGCCACATTAAACTGTAATTTGACCCACTTAACATACTTCAAAACTCACCATATTTGACCCACACATCAGGACCTGCGAAAATTGCCTTTTTTTTAAAAACCGAACCACAAAACGCAAAACTGCGCTCTAGCGCCCCCTAGGGGGAAAAA
Organism: Nerophis lumbriciformis; assembly: GCF_033978685.3. Lineage (NCBI taxonomy): Eukaryota > Metazoa > Chordata > Actinopteri > Syngnathiformes > Syngnathidae > Nerophis > Nerophis lumbriciformis. The sequence goes on along the minus strand of NC_084571.2, from coordinate 37,102,111 downwards.
AAACTAGACTGCCTGTAACTCCCACTAGGAAGGTCAGAGAGACATGAAACAAAAACCTCTATGTAGGTCTGAATTAGACCTACATTTCATAATAGTACATTGTTGGGCTAAAATCAACAGGAAATTGGCAATTCCCCCTTCAAGACAAAAAAGTACTAAAAACAGTAACTTTTGCCTCTTTGAGCTGTAATTTAACCCCCTTAACACGCCAAAACTGAACGCACACATCAGGACTGTCAAAAATTGCGATCTTATGAAAAAACCTGCGCAATTTTTGAATAAAACGCAGAAAAAACTGCTCCTCGGAAGAAAAAAATGACAAAACTGCCTGTAACTCCCACTGGGAAGGTCGGAGAGACTATGAAACAAAAACCTCTATGTAGGTCTAACTTAGACCTACATTTCATAAATTGACAACCCCCAGCAAAAATCAACAGGAAGTTTGCTATTCCCCCTTCAAAACAAAATTTTTGTAAAAACCGGTCACCTTTCTTCAAACATTATCTCCTCTGAGCGCGTTTGTTGTTTCGGCTTCAAACTAACACAGGAGAGAGATTGAACCCTTTTGATTAAAAGTTGGCGAAAGAGTTTTGATACCTGCTCCGGTTTTGATTTTATGACCCTTCAAAGAATCTCTGCGCTGATGCTGCTGTTTTTTCAAGATGGCTGCTTAAAAGCAGGAAGCACCAGCGTGCCCACACAATGCAGACAAGGTAGGTACACTAGACAAAAGTATTGGGACAATTCGGACTAAAAGTAGACAAAAGTATTGGGACACTTATGACTACCACTGGACAAAAGTATTGGGACACATAGCACAAAAACTGGACAAAAGTATTGGGACACTTGGGACTACAACTTGACAAAAGTATTGGGACACTTGGGACTACAACTTGACAAAAGTATTGGGACACTTAGGACTAAAACTGGACAAAAGTATTGGGACACTTATGACTACCACTGGACAAAAGTATTGGGACACATAGCACAAAAACTGGACAAAAGTATTGGGACACTTGGGACTACAACTTGACAAAAGTATTGGGACACTTGGGACTACAACTTGACAAAAGTATTGGGACACTTAGGACTAAAACTGGACAAAAGTATTGGGACACTTGGGACTACAACTTGACAAAAGTATTGGGACACTTGGGACTACAACTTGACAAAAGTATTGGGACACTTAGGACTAAAACTGGACAAAAGTATTGGGACACTTAGGACTAGCACCTGCCAAATACGCGGGCCCGACCAACGCTGCTTGCAGCTTTAATTAGGGCCCGCATGGCCCATTGCATAAGGACTCCCTTTGGGAGTCCTTATGCAATGGGACATAAGGACCTATTGAATTTGTAAGGTTTTATTCTTTATTCTTCCGCCGCCACATTAAACTGTAATTTGACCCACTTAACATACTTCAAAACTCACCATATTTGACCCACACATCAGGACCTGCGAAAATTGCCTTTTTTTTAAAAAAACCGAACCACAAAACGCAAAATTGCGCTCTAGCGCCCCCTAGGGAAAAAAAAAACTAGACTGCCTGTAACTCCCACTAGGAAGGTCGGAGAGACATGAAACAAAAACCTTTATGTAGGTCTGACTTAGACCTACATTTCATAATGGTACATTGTCGGGCTAAAATCAACAGAAAGTTGGCAATTCCCCCTTCAAGACAAAAAAGTACTAAAAACAGTAACTTTTGCCTCTTTGAGCTGTAATTTAACCCCCTTAACACGCCAAAACTGAACGCACACATCAGGACTGTCAAAAATTGCGATCTTATGAAAAAACCTGCGCAATTTTTGAATAAAACGCAGAAAAAACTGCTCCTCGGAAGAAAAAAAAATGACAAAACTGCCTGTAACTCCCACTGGGAAGGTCGGAGAGACTATGAAACAAAAACCTCTATGTAGGTCTAACTTAGACCTACATTTCATAAATTGACAACCCCCAGCAAAAATCAACAGGAAGTTTGCTATTCCCCCTTCAAAACAAAATGTTTGTAAAAACCGGTCACCTTTCTTCAAACATTATCTCCTCTGAGCGCGTTTGTTGTTTCGGCTTCAAACTAACATGGAGAGAGATTGAACCCTTCTGATTAAAAGTTATCGAAAGAGTTTTGATACCTGCTCCGGTTTTGATTTTATGACCCTTCAAAGAACCTCTGCGCTGATGCTGCTGTTTTTTCAAGATGGCTGCTTAAAAGCAGGAAGCACCAGCGTGCCCACACAATGCAGACAAGGTAGGTACACTAGACAAAAGTATTGGGACAATTCGGACTAAAAGTAGACAAAAGTATTGGGACACTTATGACTACCACTGGACAAAAGTATTGGGACACAGAGCACGAAAACTGGACAAAAGTATTGGGACACTTGGGACTACAACTTGACAAAAGTATTGGGACACTTAGGACTAAAACTGGACAAAAGTATTGGGACACTTAGGACTAGCACCTGCCAAATACGCGGGCCCGACCAACGCTGCTTGCAGCTTTAATTTTTTATTATCTTTTTATTACTATTTTTTTTTTCAATACACTGTAGCACTTTGAGCTTGTTTGCTCAATGTAAAGTGCTTTCTACAAATAAAATCTAATATTATTATTATTATTATTATTATCTTGCAATGCGGTCTGTTGAAATGATGGAAAGCGCCACTCTACATAGCAAACTGACGCTGTGGTCAAAGTTGGAACTGCCACAAAACACATATCAAGATATTTAACACACTACTGGCATCTGGCAGCCAAAGTGGAGAGTGCACCCCGCCCTCGCAATTTGTCACGTTTCATGTGTCAGGTAAGCCGTGACGAATGGGGCCATATGAATGTTTATCTTTTCTTACCAGATGTATTTGTTCTTTCCCTTTTTAAGAGTAAAAATAAATGTACTACACCTCTTAGACTTTGACATTATCGAAGAATGCAACAAGTGTACTGTAAAAATGGCAATAGATTTTACAGTAAAAAAAACTAGCAGCTGCTGAGTTGCCAGAATGTTATTGTAAATCTGCAGTGGTCCGGTTTTTCCGTTTAAAATAATATGCTGTAAAAAACACTGTATATTTTATGTTAAAATCCTGCAGCGAGACTGCAAACTTTTAAATATAGACTTCGATTTAGACAAACTTTATTGATCCTCAAGGGACATTGTTCCTCACAGGAGCTCAGTTACAACGGATGGAAAGGGTAAGGATGGGAAGGATAATGCAGGTATAAAGTAGACTAAAAATGTACCATAATACATTTTTTATCACTATAAATTTCTCTTATGTATATATAAACCCCGTTTCCATATGAGTTGGGAAATTGTGTTAGATGTAAATATAAACAGAATACAATGATTTGCAAATCATTTTCAACCCATATTCAGTTGAATATGCTACAAAGACAACATATTTGATGTTCAAACTGATAAACATTTTTTTTTTTTTTTTTGCAAATAATCATTAACTTTAAAATTTGATGCCAGCAACACGTGACAAAGAAGTTGGGAAAGGTGGCAATAAATACTGATAAAGTTGAGGAATGCTCGTCAAACACTTATTTGGAACATCCCACAGGTGTGCAGGCTAATTGGGAACAGGTGGGTGCCATGATTGGGTGTAAAAACAGCTTCCCAAAAAAATGCTCAGTCTTTCACAAGAAAGGATGGGGCGAGGTACACCCCTTTGTCCACAACTGCGTGAGCAAATAGTCAAACAGTTTAAGAACAACGTTTCTCAAAGTGCAATTGCAAGAAATTTAGGGATTTCAACATCTACGGTCCATAATATCATCAAAAGGTTCAGAGAATCTGGAGAAATCACTCCACGTAAGCGGCATGGCCGGAAACTAACATTGAATCGATCCCTCAGACGGCACTGTATCAAAAACCGACATCAATCTCTAAAGGATATCACCACATGGGCTCAGGAACACTTCAGAAAAACCACTGTCACTAAATACAGTTGGTCGCTACATCTGTAAGTGCAAGTTAAAGCTCTACTATGCAAAGCGAAAGCCATTTATCAACAACACCCAGAAACGCCGCCGGCTTCTCTGGGCCCGAGATCATCTAAGATGGACTCATGCAAAGTGGAAAAGTGTTCTGTGGTCTGACGAGTCCACATTTCAAATAGTTTTTGGAAATATTTGACATCGTGTCATCCGGACCAAAGGGGAAGCGAACCATCCAGACTGTTATCGACGCAAAGTTCAAAAGCCAGCATCTGTGATGGTATGGGGGTGCATTAGTGCCCAAGGCATGGGTAACTTACACATCTGTGAAGGCACCATTAATGCTGAAAGGTACATACAGGTTTTGGAACAACATATGCTGCCATCTAAGCGCCGTCTTTTTCATGGACGCCCCTGCTTATTTCAGCAAGACAATGCCAAGCCACATTCAGCACGTGTTTCAACAGCGTGGCTTCGTAAAAAAAAGAGTGTGGGTACTTTCCTGGACCGCCTGCAGTCCAGACCTGTCTCCCATCGAAAATGTGTGGTGCATTATGAAGCGTAAAATACGACAGCGGAGACCCCCGGACTGTTGAACGACTGAAGCTCTACATAAAACAAGAATGGGAAAGAATTCCACTTTCAAAGCTTCAACAATTAGGTTCCTCAGTTCCCAATCGTTTATTGAGTGTTGTTAAAAGAAAAGGTGATGTAACACAGTGGTGAACATGCCCTTTCCCAAACTACTTTGGCACGTGTTGCAGCCATGAAATTCTAAGTTAATTATTATTTGCAAAAAAAATAAATAAAGTTTATGGGTTTGAACATCAAATATGTTGTCTTTGTAGTGCATTTAACTGAATATGGGTTGAAAATGATTTGCAAATCATTGTATTCCGTTTATATTTACATCTAACACAATTTCCCAACTCATATGGAAACGGGGTTTGTATTTGTACTTTGCACTAAATCTTGTATAGTCTTACTTGCATATAATGTTGATATGTGACTAGTATATTGGCTTGCTGTAAAGTATGCACCTAGAATGAATTGAATGCATACTTGTCTGTTTTTTGTATGTTTAAAGAGCTAACAAGTGCCGGAGACAAATTCCTTATATATGCAAGTATAAGAGGTTGCTGAGGTAGTTAAAAAGCTCCTCGGTGGCAAGGCCCCGGGGGTAGATGAGATCCGCCCGGAGTTCCTTAAGGCTCTGGATGCTGTGGGGCTGTCTTGGTTGACAAGACTCTGCAGCATCGCGTGGACATCGGGGGCGGTACCTCTGGATTGGCAGACCGGGGTGGTGGTTCCTCTCTTTAAGAAGGGGAACCGGAGGGTGTGTTCTAACTATCGTGGGATCACACTCCTCAGCCTTCCCGGTAAGGTCTATTCAGGTGTACTGGAGAGGAGGCTACGCCGGATAGTCGAACCTCGGATTCAGGAGGAACAGTGTGGTTTTCGTCCTGGTCGTGGAACTGTGGACCAGCTCTATACTCTCGGCAGGGTCCTTGAGGGTGCATGGGAGTTTGCCCAACCAGTCTACATGTGCTTTGTGGACTTGGAGAAGGCATTCGACCGTGTCCCTCGGGAAGTCCTGTGGGGAGTGCTCAGAGAGTACGGGGTATCAGACTGTCTGATTGTGGCAGTCCGCTCCCTGTATGATCAGTGCCAGAGCTTGGTCCGCATTGCCGGTAGTAAGTCGGACACGTTTCCAGTGAGGGTTGGACTCCGCCAAGGCTGCCCTTTGTCACCGATTCTGTTCATAACTTTTATGGACAGAATTTCTAGGCGCAGTCAAGGCGTTGAGGGGATCTGGTTTGGTGGCTGCAGGATTAGGTCTCTGCTTTTTGCAGATGATGTGGTCCTGATGGCTTCATCTGGCCAGGATCTTCAGCTCTCACTGGATCGGTTCGCAGCCGAGTGTGAAGCGACTGGGATGAGAATCAGCACCTCCAAGTCCGAGTCCATGGTTCTCGCCCGGAAAAGGGTGGAGTGCCATCTCCGGGTTGGGGAGGAGATCTTGCCCCAAGTGGAGGAGTTCAAGTACCTCGGAGTCTCGTTCACGAGTGAGGGAAGAGTGGATCGTGAGATCGACAGGCGGATCGGTGCGGCGTCTTCAGTAATGCGGACGCTGTATCGATCCGTTGTGGTGAAGAAGGAGCTGAGCCGGAAGGCAAAGCTCTCAATTTACCGGTCGATCTACGTTCCCATCCTCACCTATGGTCATGAGCTTTGGGTCATGACCGAAAGGACAAGATCACGGGTACAAGCGGCCGAAATGAGTTTCCTCCGCCGGGTGGCGGGTCTCTCCCTTAGAGATAGGGTGAGAAGCTCTGTCATCCGGGGGGAGCTCAAAGTAAAGCCGCTGCTCCTCCACATGGAGAGGAGCCAGATGAGGTGGTTCGGGCATCTGGTCAGGATGCCACCCGAACGCCTCCCTAGGGAGGTGTTTAGGGCACGTCCGACCGGTAGGAGGCCGCGGGGAAGACCCAGGACACGTTGGGAAGACTATGTCTCCCGGCTGGCCTGGGAACGCCTCGGGGTCCCACGGGAAGAGCTGGACGAAGTGGCTGGGGAGAGGGAAGTCTGGGCTTCCCTGCTTAGGCTGCTGCCCCCGCGACCCGACCTCGGATAAGCGGAAGAAGATGGATGGATGGATGGATGGATGCAAGTATACTTGGCCAAATAAACCTGATTCTGATCATATTATCACACATTTCAAATATTTGTATTGTCAAAATACAATCAAATACTCAATTGCCTGCTCGACTTGTGATTTCAAAGCAAGTTATCCATTAAATTGTACAATGCAATATGACAGTTTAGGAACTGGCAACTCAGCCACCAAAATGTTATTATTAAAGCACAGTGGTTCTGTTTTTCCATTTACAGTAATATGCTGTAAAACAAATGGACATTTTACATTAAAATTCTGGCAACTTTTTTTTACAGCAAAATCTACACTTTTTTTTTTTTTTTTACTGTGTACGTAAATATATACACTATATTGCCAAAAGTATTTGGCCACCAGCCTTGACTCACATATGAACTTGAAGGGCCATCCCATTCCTAACCCATAGGGTTCAATATGACACCTTTTGCAGCTATTACAGCTTCAACTCTTCTGGGAAGGCTGTCCACAAGGTTGCAGAGTGTGTTTATAGGAATTGTCCACCATTCTTCCAAAAGCGCATTGGTGAAGTCACACACTGATGTTGGTGGAGAAGGCCTGGCTCTCAGTCTTCGTTCTAATTCATCCCAAAGGTGTTCTATCGGGTTGAGGTCAGGACTCTGTGCAAGCCAGTCAAGTTTAGGGATGTCCCGATCCAGGTTTTTGCACATCCGAACCGATACCGATATTGTTTTTGCATTTCCGATCCGAAACCGATACTGACCGATACCAATACTGACCGATACTGGCCTATCCGAGCATGTATTAAAGTTATTTAGCCTACTTAGTTGTCAGAATCAGGTTGAAAAGGGTTTTAGTACTCTTGATAACAACTAGCCAGCTGAATTAGGGGAGTTTGAATAATACACAATGGTTGGTAACAAGAAACTGACCTGTTTATTCAAGGATAAACACAAAATAGACAAAATTATACATGACAAACAGAAATGGCATCATTGAACTAGGGCTGGGCGATATGGCCTTTTTTTAATATTGCGATATTTTAAGGCCATATTGCGATACACGATATATATCTCGATATTTTGCCTTAGCCTTGAATGAACACTTGATGCATATAATCACAGCAGTATGATGATTCTATGTGTTTTGATTGATTGATTGAGACTTTTATTAGTAGGTTGCACAGTGAAGTACATATTCCGTACAATTGACCACTAAATGGTAACACCCCAATAAGTTTTTCAACTTGTTTAAGTCGGGGTCCACTTAAATTGATTCATGATACAGATATATACTATCAGATATATACTATCATCATAATACAGTCATCACACAAGATCATCACATTGAATTATTTACATTATTTATAATCCAGGGTGTGGAGGGGGGCGCCGGATGTAAGTGTCAAAAAGACAGCCAAAAGAGTTTGATATGAGAATAAATCTAAAGTTAAAATATAGGGTAGAAATGCACCCATTTGCAGGAAATGTAGTCTTGATTTTCAAAATGTTCTTTAAAGGCTTGCATGTCTACATTAAAACATTCTTCTTCATACTGCATTAATATATGCTACTTTTAAACTTTCATGCAGAGAAGGAAATCACAACTAAAAAAATCACTAATTTTTTCATACGGTGTTGATGTGGAAATTTTTGCCATTTTGATGGTGTGGGCGTGTGGCACCGAATGGAGATAAGCGTCTCGACAGACGTCACAATACTAAAACAATGATGACGAAAACTGTTTTCTCTGTCGTGTCCGTGTGTCGAAAATTGTTATGCGCTTATTTTTTTATTTGATTTTGTGCGTGGCATAGATTTGCCGTGCGCAGAGAACGCTTGAGCAGGCGCGCACCTTAGCGGCTGCGCTAGCATCACAGCTAACGTTAGCCATGCCGCTACCTCGCTCTCTGCTGGGAGAGGACGTATGTGACGTATGACTTGACAGTATGTGACGTGTGTAAGAAGGTGCGCTCGCTGTCTGTGAGAGGGAGACACAGGAAAAAGTGAGACGAGCCTGTCGTGTAATGCCAGCAGCTAAAAGCAACTGCGTGAGAATTGTGGATGTGTTGAAGGTGTGCTGGAAAATGCGGAACGGAAATTACGGAGCAGCAGAAAAGTGGAATGTATTATTTAAATCGGTGCGTTGGAAAACACGGACCGGAGTTCTTTTTTAAACTGGATCTGGATCGGCATTTTCCCATGCCTTGCCGATACGCAATTTTTGGCAAATATCGGCAGCCGATCCGATCCAAATATCGGATCGGGACATCCCTAGTCAAGTTCATCCACACCAGACTCTGTCATCCATGTCTTTATGGATCTTGCTTTGTGCACTGGTGCACAGTCATGCTGGAAGAGGAAGGGGCCCGCTCCAAGCAGTTCCCACAAGGTTGGGAATGTTTTGGTATCCTGGAGCATTTAAGGTTCCTTTCACTGGAACTAAGGCGCCAAGCCCAACTCTTGAAAAACAACCCCACACCATAATTCCTCCTCCACCAAATTTCACACTCAGCACAATGAGGTCCGAAATGTAGCGTTCCCCTGGCAACCTCCAAACCCAGACTGGTCCATCAGATTGCCAAATGGAAAAGCGTGATTCATCAGTCCAGAGAAGGTGTCTCCACTGCTGGCAACGGGCTTTCCACCACTGCATCCCACGCTTTGCATTGGACTCGGTGATGTATGGCTTAGATGCAGCTGCTCGGCCATGGAAACCCATTCCGTGAAGCTCTCTGCGTACTGTACGTGGGCTAATTGTAAGGTCACATGAAGTTTGGGGCTCTGTAGCAACTGACTGTGCAGAAAGTCTTTGCACTATGCGCTTCAGCATCCGCTGACCCCTCTCTGTCAGTTTACGTGGTCTACCACTTGGTGGCTGAGTTGCTGTTGTTCCCAAACTCTTCACTTTTCTTATAATAAAGCCCACAGTTGACCTTTGGAATATTTAGGAGCGAGGAAATTTCACGACTGGCTTTGTTGCACAGGTGGCATCCTATGACAGTTCCACGCTGGAAATCACTGAGAGCGGTCCATTCTTTCACAAATGTTTGTAGAAACAGTCTCCATGATTAGGACACCTAATTCTGATTCTGATTCTGGTGAGGGCGGTCACATTTTTTTCCGCTCCCTTCTTTCCCTGCTTGCTCTCTTTGTTTTTGTCTTGTCTACACTTTTTTGAAGCCTCTTTCTTTGCGTTTCCTCCAAATCTAAACATCAGACAAGGAAATGATCAGCTGGACTCTCGACTCAATTGACAAAATCTTTTCGACGAGGAAAAGAGCTTCTGGGGAGCCTGGCGGCCCTGATGGAACCATTGCTGCGGGGTACGTGAGAGATTCCTGGGATAAATGGAGAATCATGTGCCTCTCAGTCCTTTCCATCGAGGACGTGGAAGACATCTACCTATTTGGAACCGTGATCGCGGGGCACCTGCTGATTGGGCTGGGCATTGCTCGGGTGTATCGTCAAATTCGTAAGACGATGGCAGCCACTCAAGGGGCCCAAAGGCTGTTCGTCGCAATGGAAAGTTTGGGCAGGGCTGTGGGATCACAGACTGGGGCGATTTCTGAACTGAATCGCAAGATGGATCACATCATGGAAAAGCTGGTAAGGGAAAAATTGGATATGAGAGCCAGCATGGACAAATAGAACAGACAAGCCATTGTAATGTCTGCTCGCGGAAAAACAAAAATCCTAATCTACGATTTGACTCCCTCGAATGGCATTGACCAGGGGTGCTCATTACGTCGATCGCGAGCTACCGGTCGATCTCGGAGGGTGTGTCAGTCGATCACCAGCCAGGCATTAAAAAAATAGTCCTAAAAATGAGCGATCATAAATCTTCACTATGACGTCACTTTCGTCACTTGATTGACATTCACGGCACCCGAGGGTCTTCTGAGATGACGCTGGCTGCTGCCAGCTCATTAAAATTACCGACTGGAAGGCGAGAAACACTTTATTTCAACAGACTCTGGCGCCGTACCTGTCGCCAAAACTCCAAAGACAGACTGCACAGTTGCACAATAAAAGCTCTGCTTCATCCTGCCTGCGCTACCAAAATAAGAGTCTCAGAAAGCTGGCGTGCACAAGCTAGCAAGCTACAGAATTTGCCGACAATGTATTTCTTGTAAAGTGTATACAAAGGAGTACGGAAGCTGGACAAATAAGATGCCAAAAACCAACCACTTTCATGTGGTATTGGACAGAAAGGAGGACTTTTTTTCTCTTCCATTCGAAAATGCGGACGTTATCATCACCACTGTCTGATTCCAATCAATGCAAGTCATCAGAATCAGGTAATACACCAACTTATATTCTTGTCTTCATGAAAGAAAGGAATCTATATGTGTTAAACATGCTTGTATTATCTTTAAACACCTTTAACTTATTAACAATATTAACTATATGTGTTAAACATGCTTGCATTATCTTTAAACACCTTTAACTTGTTAACATTAACTATATGTGTTAAACATGCTTGTATTATCTTTAAACACCTTTAACTTGTTAAAAATATTAACTATATGTGTTAAACATGCTTGCATTATCTTTAAACACCTTTAACTTGTTAACAATATTAACTATATGTGTTAAACATGCTTGTATTATCTTTAAACACCTTTAACTTGTTAAGAATACTAACTATATGTGTTAAACATGCTTGCATTGTCTTTAAACACCTTTAACTTGTTAACAATATTAACTATATGTATTAAACATACTTGTATTATCTTTAAACACCTTTAACTTGTTAACATTAACTATATGTGTTAAACATGCTTGTATTATCTTTAAACACCTTTAACTTGTTAAAAATATTAACTATATGTGTTAAACATGCTTGCATTATCTTTAAACACCTTTAACTTGTTAACAATATTAACTATATGTGTTAAACATGCTTGTATTATCTTTAAACACCTTTAACTTGTTAAGAATACTAACTATATGTGTTAAACATGCTTGCATTATCTTTAAACACCTTTAACTTGTTAACAATATTAACTATATGTATTAAACATGCTTGCATTATCATTAAACACCTTTTTACTTGTTAACAAAAACATATATTTCATAAATAAGTAAATATAAATTATATATATGAATGAGGTAGATCCCCACGACTTGATCAATTAAAAAGTAGCTCGCCTGCAGAAAAAGTGTGAGCACCCCTGGCATTGACGCTCCAACAACAGGAGCAGGCTGTTCTGAAAACAGACTAGGCCCCCTTAGGAGCCCAGTCTAGATTGTATTTTTTTACTCATCTTCTTCCCCAGCGTTTTACCTTTTTCCCACCTTTTACGGTGCGCCTCGTAGGCGACCCATCAGCGTTCCTGTTCTGTAACCCTGTACACTGTTTGTTTGTCTAATCTTGAACGGTAGTGATGGGTCCGGCAACACCGATGCATCGGCGCATGCGTCGAGCTCATAGAGCAAAACCCTGTGTCGGTGCGCGTACCGCTTTTAGAAAGTCACGTGACCGATCATGAGCTGTTTTGGTCACGTGACCGATACGCGAACTGTGTCGCCTCCTCTGTGCCCTGTGAGCGGCTCTTTTCTACAGCCGGAGAAATAATAACTAAGAAGAGAAATCGTCTAAAATGTAATACGTCGGAAAAACTTTTTATTTTTATTTTTATAAAAATGTGTAAAAAAAATAAAATTAAAACAATTCCCAGTCCACAATCATCCACAACACGTTCTCTTAGATTTCCATGTTATGATACATGTTCACATTATTTATTGACTGTATCTAAAAAAGATAAAAATATATTTTTATTTAAATGAAGATATGAAATAATCCTAAATGAAATACAATGACTTGGTTTATATTATTGTATATACTAGGGCAGGGGACACCAACGCGGTGCCCGCGGGCACCAGGTAGCCCGTAAGGACCAGATCAGTCGCCCGCTGGCCTGTTCTAAAAATAGCTCAAAGAGCAGCACTTACCAGTGAGCTGCCTCTATTTTTTAAATTGTATTTATTTACTAGCAAGCTGGTCTCGCTTTGCTCGACATTTTTAATTCTAAAAGAGACAAAACTCAAATAGAATTTGAAAATCCAAGAAAATATTTTAAATACTTGATCTTCACTTGGAATAAGCGGTAGAAAATGGATGGATCACTTGTTTAAATAAATTCATTTATTTTTTACTTTGCTTCTTATTACTTTTAGAAATACAATTTTAGAGAAAAAATACAACCTTAAAAATGATTGTAGGATTTTTAAACAAATATACCTTTTTACCTTTTAAATTTCTTCCTCTTCTTTCCTGACAATTTAAATCAATGTTCAAGTAAATGTATTAATTTTTTTATTGTAAAGAATAAATATTTTAGCTTCTGTTTTTTCGACGAAGAATATTTGTGAAATATTTCTTTAAACTTACTATGATTAAAATTCAAAAAAATTATTCTGGCAAATCTAGAAAATCTGTAGAATCAAATTTAAATCTTATTTCAAAGTATTTTGAATTTCTTTTAACATTTTTCTTCTGGAAAATCTGGAAGAAATACTGATTTGTCTTTGTTAGAAATATAGCTTGGTCCAATTTGTTGAATATTCTAACAAAGTGCAGATTGGATTTTAACCAATTTAAAACATGTCATCAAAATTCTAAAATGTATCTTAATTAAGGAAAAATTACTAATGATGCTCCATAAATTCTTTTTTTAATTTTTTCAAAAAGATTCAAATTAGCTAGTTTTTCTCTTCTTTTTGTCGGTTGAATTTTGAATTTTAAAGAGTCGAAATTGAAGATAAACTATGTTTCAAAATTTTATCTTAAATTTTTTCGTGTTTTCTCCTCTTTTAAACCGTTCAATTAAGTGTTTTTTTTCATCATTTATTCTCTACAAAAAACCTTCCGTAAAAGGAAAAAAAAATGTACGACGGAATGACAGACAGAAATACCCATTTTTTATATATATATAAATGTATTTATTTAGCTATTCTTGTTTAAATCACACTTACGTGTAACTTACAAATGACAATATATTTATTTATTTAAGTGTGTATCAAACTGGTAGCCCTTCGCATTAATCAGTACCCAAGAAGTAGTTTTTGGTTTCAAAAAGGTTGGTGACCCCTGTACTAGGGCATCAAATCAGTGTCAGTTGAGTCGGTCCATAGGTTGCCTGTAGGGATTTTTAATGTCCAGCAGATGTCAGTATTTAGTGACACAGTATCGACACAGTATCAATACAGTTTTGCAATGTGTCGAAACGCTTCATGACGCCTCATCAACCCATCACTATTGAACGGGTTTGTGCTGAAAACATAGTTTCGTTGTACTTGTGGCAATGACAATAAAGACCTATCCTATTTGGATAGTTGGCCAAATAATTTTGGCCATATAGTTTTTATATATATAATAACCAAAAGCATTGGCAATTGTGCAATAATATAAGGCGACACCTTATTCGTGCATATAAATTCATGAATTATTGTTAAAAGCGGCCCTCTGGGGGCAGCTATAACTGCGATGTGGCCCCGTGATAGAAGCTGCAGGGACACAAAGGCACTTAGAGGGACTTACTATGAGTCCTGGAGCACCAGGTACACCTTCTCCTCCTTTCAAGCCTGCAGGACCCTGCCAAGGCACAAACAACTTTGCAATCAAGCGTACTGATTTTTTTTTCAGCCTTGCGACGCCTGAGACACGGCAGCGGCTGTGATCAAATGCTGCACTTTTTCCATTACCGTCGCGCCGGGGATCCCTCGGCTTCCTCTGAATCCTTGGAGACCCGCAGGGCCACTCTTTCCAGGTGCGCCCGGCGGGCCTGGGTCACCCTGGAAACCACACACACACATGATTAGGATTTAAAGGCAGTGAAAGTCATATGTTTAAAAGAATATTAGAATGATTTCTTTATTCACTTTCAAATTAGAGCGCTACCCCAGAAGATGAGATGTGACACTATTCAGGCGTGTCTTCTAAAACAGTGTTTTTCAACCACTGTGCCGTGGGAGATTATCTAATTTCACCTATTTGGCTTAAAAATATTTTTTGCAAACCAGTAATTATAATCTGCAAATGATGTGTTGTTGTTGCGTGTCGGCAGAGGTGGGTAGTAACGCGCTACATTTACTCCGTTACATCTACTTGAGTAACTTTTGGGATAAATTGTACTTCTAAGATAGGTTTTAATGCAACATACTTTTACTTTTACTTGAGTATATTTATAGAGAAGAAACGCTACTTTTACTCCGCTACTTTTATCTACATTCAGCTCGCTACTCGCTACTAATTTTTATCGATCTGTTAATGCACGCTTTGTTTGTTTTGGTCTGTCAGACAGACCTTCATAGTGCCTGCGTTTCAACAAATACAGTCACTGGTGACGTTCACTCCGTTCCACCAATCAGATGCAGTCACTGGTGACGTTGGACCAATCAAACAGAGCCAGGGGTCACATGACCTGACTTAAACAAGTTGAAAAACGTATTGGGGTGTTACCATTTAGTGGTCAATTGTACGGAATATATACTGTACTGTGCAATCTACTAATAAAAGTTTCAATCAATCAATCAAAAGTGTGAAGGAAAAAAGACCCTTTTTTATTTCAACCGTACATCCCGTCAAAAGCCTAAAGACTGACTGCACAGTTCCTGTCTTCACAATAAAAGTGCCGCTCCATCGCGCCTGCGCTTTCAAAACAAGAGTCTCCAAAAGCCAGCGCAAACAAACTAGCAAGCTACGGAGTTTGCCGCCGATGTATTTCTTGTAAAGTGTATAAAAACGAATATGGAAGCTGGACAAATAAGATGCCAAAAACCAATCACTTTCATGTGGTATTAGACAGAAAGGAGGAACTTTTTTTCTCCTCCATTTGAAAACGTGGACGCTATCAGCACTACTGTCTGATTACAATCAATGCAAGTCATCAGAATCAGGTAATACACCAACTTATATTCTTGTCTTCATGAAAGAAAGGAATCTATATGTGTTAAACATGCATGTATATTCATTAAAACACCTTTAACATGTAAACAAAAACGGCAAAATAAATAAATATAAATTATATACTGTATATATATATGTGTGTGTATATATATATATATATATATATATATATATGTTTATGTATATATATATATAAATGTGTGTGTATATATATATATATATATATATATATATATATATATATATATATATATATATATATATATATATATATGTGTGTATGTATATATATATATATATATATATATATATATGTATATATGATATGTGTGTGTATGTTACTCATCAGTTACTCAGTACTTGAGTAGTTTTTTCACAACATACTTTTTACTTTTACTCAAGTAAATATTTGGGTGACTACTCCTTACTTTTACTTGAGTAATACATCTCTAAAGTAACAGTACTCTTACTTGAGTACAATTTCTGGCTACTCTACCCACCTCTGCGTGTCGGTGCTGTCTAGAGCTCGGTAGCGTAACCGTGTAATACTCTTCCATATCAGTAGGTGGCAGCCGGTAGTTAATTGCTTTGTAGATGTCGGGAACACGTTGTGTGAGACGACAAGGATTTGTCGTCGTATCTAATGCTTAAACCAAAAATAAACAAAAGGTGAGTGCCCCTAAGAAAAGGGGTTATGGCTATGCAGAACGAAACTAAAACTGAACTGGCTACAAAGTAAACAAAAACATAATGCTGGACGACAGCAAAGACTTACTGTGGAGCAAAGACGGCGTCCACAAAGTACATCCGCACATGACAATCAACAATGTCCCCACAAAGAAGGATAAAAACAACTGAAATATTCTTGATTGCTAAAACAAAGCAGATGCGGGGAATAGCAATTAAGGAAGACATGGAACTCCAACATGAAAACACCAACAAAACAGGAAAAGCCACCAAAATAGGAGCGCAAAACAAGAACTAAAACAGTACAAACAGGAAAAAAGCTACAAACTCCAAATAAGTCAGGGTGTGATGTGACAGGTGGTGACAGTACACCTACTTTGAGACAAGAGCTATATTGATGCATGCTTGGTTATGCTTTAAAGTCATATCCAACAATTGCATACCTGCCAACTTTTGAAATCAGAAAAACCTAGTAGCCAGGGTCCAGGGACCGCAGGCCCCGGTAGGTCCAGGACAAAGTCCTGGTGGGGGGTTCAGGCTTCGCCCCCCGACGCAAAATGATTGATTGCATTCAGACAGGTTAAAATGTTGCTAAAACCATCACTTTTCTATCAGTCACAGTGACTTTTCAAAACAAAAATATTACAGCAAAAATCATATGGGTTGATTGACATGTTTATTCTGTAAGCTAACTTCAATAGTTTGAAATTATTTTGACAGTTAATGCCAGTTATCCTGTCAACCTTTCACAAGACTTCAATTTGTTAATTGAAAGTATAAACAGTATAAACACTTTTTACAGTAAACAAATGGTAAAACAGTACTAAACAATTCCATAAAAAAAAAAAATTGGTGTCATTATTAACTTTCTGTCCAAGCTTGTATAATCTACTGCCTTGTTCAATTGTAAAAAATATTCTGTGCCTAAAATTCACATTTCTATCACAATTATCATACTGTAAACATGGTAAGCTAACTTCATTAAAATTAATAGTCCTGTCAATAGCATGGAATTACAATTCAAATGTCGTTTTTTTGTAAGCCTTTCAAAAGAATTCAAAATATGAAAAATTCATGAAAATTAATTGAAGCCATCAGACACTTGAAAAGTGGCACATCACATCTCTAATGTAATCATTTTAACTTTTCAACAGAAATAGCACTGCAAAAATATTAAGGACATACTTCTGTATTTTGGTAGTTATGCTGTCAACATTTAACAAGATTTCTTCAACTTGGACTTGAAAGCATAAATAGTATAAACACTTTTAACAGTATAACAGTACTAAACAATTCCAATAGATAACATTGGTGTCATTACCTTTTTGTTTGCTCAATTATTGCCTCCGTAAATAAAACTTCGGCATTTATCACATCCAAAGAATCTGTTTGGGCGACGAAAAACGTTGAAAGTTTTCCACTTGTATCGCTAGCAACGGCGTTAGACTTGGGTTTTTTTGTCCCAACGTGGTCTTTTACATCGCTAATTCCTCCGTGTCCGATCGAAAAATCTTGTCTGCACAAGGTGCAATTCGCGTAGTTTTCACCCTTTTTGGAACGGATAATTATTCCCGGATAGGCTTTTGAATATTCTTCACGGAATGACTGCAGTTTTCTTTTCGGTTTAAGACTCGTATGCGATTTTTCTCCGGCTGATTCCATGATCGTTCGCTCGTTTGGAAACAATGGCAACTGGTGCCTCGTGCTTGGCAGCGGTGCTATAAATAGCCTCGCGCATGGCATTCGGAATGGCTCGATGGGAAGTTACGGGAAGCAGTGTCGATTGTCATTGTTGTTACGCGATTTCGTGAATAAAACTTAAAAAAAAAAATTTTTTTTTAATTAATGAAAAACCATATTTTTTATCACTGCAACCGTAACCCGGAATAGGTTGATGAAAACCGTACTCATTACGGGAAAACCGGAGTAGTTGGCAGGTATGTTGTTGAGTGTCGGTGCTGTCTAGAGCTCGGTAGCGTAACCGTGTAATACTCTTCCATATCAGTAGGTGGCAGCCGGTAGTTAATTGCTTTGCGGATGTCGGGAACACGTTGTGTGAGACGACAAGGGTTTGTCGTCGTATCTAATGCTTAAACCAAAAATAAACAAAAGGTGAGTGCCCCTAAGAAAAGGCGTTGAAGCTTAGGGAAGGCTATGCAGAACGAAACTAAAACCTAACTGGCTACAAAGTAAACAAAAACAGAATGCTGGACGACAGCAAAGACTTACTGTGGAGCAAAGACGGCGTCCACAAAGTACATCCGCACATGACATGACAATCAACTATGTCCCCACAAAGAAGGATAAAAACAACTGAAATATTCTTGATTGCTAAAACAAAGTAGATGTGGGAAATATCGCTCAAAGGAAGACATGAAACTGCTACAGGAAAATACCAAAAATAAGAGAAAAAGCCACCAAAATAGGAGCGCAAGACAAGAACTAAAACACTACACACAGGAAAACAGCAAAAAACTCTGAATAAGTCAGGGTGTGATGTGACAGGTGGTGACAGTACACCTACTTTGAGACAAGAGCTATAGTGATGCATGCTTGGTTATGCTTTAAAGTCATATCCAACAATTGCGACTTTTTACTGTCAACTGAGTTTCATTTTTTAATGATTTCTGCTGGTTGTGTGCTTTAAGACTTTTTCAATGAAAAAAAATGTGCCTCGGCTCAAAAAAGGTTGAAAAACACTCATCTAAAAGATCAATGATGATTACAAACCACTCACCTTGGCTCCCTCCTTTCCGGCCGATCCAGGTAGTCCTTGCTCACCAGGGGGTCCTGGCGAGCCCGGATGGCCCCTGTCCCCAGTGGGTCCGGTTTCACCAGATTTTCCCTAAAGTCCATGGACAATTTTAGTGTCTCAAATAGTGATCGGGTGGTGAAAGTTTGAGTATGGTCTGCTTACCTGTGGTCCGACGACACCTGGTGGGCCTGGAAGACCGTTTTTGCCTTGGAAGCCCTAAGAATTAAAAACATCATGGTGAGGTTTTTTTATTCAACTGCTGAGAATCAGTGTTGGGACTGTAACGCCGTTAGTTTCGGCGGTAACTAGTAATCTAACGCGCTATTTTTTATATTCAGTAACTCAGTTACCATTACTACATGATGCGTTACTGCGTTATTTTACGTAATTTTTTATGTAGTATCTGTTAGAAACAGAAGTGAAGTGAAGTGAAGTGAAGTACATTTATATAGCGCTTTTTCTCAAGTGACTCAAAGCGCTTTGACATGGTGAAACCCAATATCTAAGTTACATTTAAACCAGTGTGGGTGGCACTGGGAGCAGGTGGGTAAAGTGTCTTGCCCAAGGACACAACGGCAATGACCAGACAGACAGAAAATCTGAGTGTGTTTTATTGGAGCGCTGCGGTGTCGTTCTTCTGATTCTTCTTGTGTCACAAGCCGGAGAAGAGAGACGTGTGTCTGGGTGTGGATGTGGGTGTGGGGGGTGTGTGTCTGATCATGGCGGAACTGCAGTCCAGTTTGTTAACATGTAGATACTCTCACTACTTTTCTTTTGTCGAGCACAAAGAAGAGAACCCATCCATCCATTTTCTACCGCTTATTCCCTTCGGGGATCGCGGGGGGTGCTGGAGCCTATCTCAGCTACAATCGGGCGGAAGGCGGCGTACACTCTGGACAAGTCGCCACCTCATCGCAGGGCCAACACAGATAGACAGACAACATTCACACTCACATTCACACACTAGGGCCAATTTAGTGTTGCCAATCAACCTGTCTTTGGAGGTGGGAGGAAGCCGGAGTACCCGGAGGGAACCCACGCAGTCACGGGGAGAACATACAAACTCCACACAGAAAGATCCCGGGGCTGGTATTGAACTCACGACTACTCAGGACCTTCGTATTGTGAGGCAGACGGACTAACCCCTCTTCCACCGTGCTGCCCACAAAGAAAAGAACATTTTAGTTAAATGTAAGTTGTGTCTTGGATCAAAGATCCCATCGACTGCCCAAAACAGCAATTCAAATTTGCTGAAACAGCTACAAAAGCAACATGCTTCGACAAAGCTAGTAAAGAGATGCCACTTCCCCTCCACCACCACCACTTAAGGATTAACTCTGCCTCTGCTCATCATTCAGCACTGAAGGTACACACTCTGTCAATTCTCTTATATACTCTTTCATTCTAGACTTCTAGAGTGTTTCATTATTACATCACTCTAAATGTATAGACTATAAGGTTCACAAACATAAAGAGGGATGCTGGTTGGGGGCGTGGTTAAGAGGGGAGGAGTATATTGACAGCCATATATATATATATATCCTGAAAATATGCAAACAAAACTGTGTTTAGATAATTGATACTTCAAACTTGCATAAATAAATATTAAGGAATATAACATAACTTGGCTTCTGAGAGCTTTAAAATGTAATGAATAAAATGCTAAAGTTGTTGATAAACATGCAATTATTTTAATAATTAAATCTTGTCATTTTAAATGAATTATGATAATTTAAAATTAATTATTTCAAATATGTTTATATTAATGTATAATTCTATGGCTGGATGTAATAAGGAGTCAGAAAAAATACAAATAAAAATACAATTAATTTTTAGCAAAATATAGTAAAAATGTATTTATTTTTTAAATATTTTTTTTAATAAATAAATATATACTGTCTATCTGTGTTCGCCCTGCGATGAGGTGGCGACTTGTCCAGGGTGTACCCCGCCTTCCGCCCGATTGTAGCTGAGATAGGCTCCAGCGCCCCCCGCGACCCCAAAGGGAATAAGCGGTAGAAAATGGATGAATACTTCAAACTTGCATAAGTAAATATTAAGGAATATAACATAACTTGGCTTCTGAGAGCTTCAAAATGTAATGAATAAAATGCTAAAGTTGTTGATAAACATGCAATTATTTTAATAATTAAATATGGTCATTTTAAATTAATTATTATGATAATTTAAAATTAATTATTTCAAATATGTTTATTTTAATGTATAATTCTATGGCTGGATGTAATAAGGAGTCAGAAAAAATACAAATAAAAATACAATTAATTTTTAGCAAAATATAGTAAAAATGTATTTATTTTTTTTAATGTTTTTTTTAATAAATAAATACATTTATTTTTAGGTAAGATAAACATAATAATACCATTTATCTCTACTCTGGATGATTTAGTTCTTGTCACCCTGTTGTCCTCCCATCAATAGGGAGATTTTCGGGAGAACAAAAAATCTTAGGGTACATTAAACATATGATTATTATTGCAAGTTTTTCCTTAAATAAAATAGTGAACATACTAGACAACTTGTCTCTTATTAGTAAGTAAACAAACAAAGACTCCTAATTTAGCTGCTGACGTATGCAGTAACATATTGTGTCATTTATACACCTATTATTAAGGACAAGTGGTAGAAAATGAATTATTAATCTACTTGTTCATTTACTGTTAATATCTGCTTATTTTCTGTTTTAACATGTTCTATCTACACTTCTGTTAAAATGTAATAATCACTTATTCTTCTGTTGTTTGGATACTTTACATTAGTTTTGGATGATACCACAAATTTGGGTATCAATCCGATACCAAGTCGTTACAGGATCATTCCTGCTGCCCTAAGGAAGGCGCTACGGGGTCATCAGGTCTAAGACAAACAGACTCAAGATCAGTTTTGTCCCTAGAGCCATAACCATTGTGAACTCTCATAGGCACTGATTTTATAGTTTAGCACCTCTCTGTGTGCAGTTTTTACTTTCCACCCACAGTCTGAATGCTTCTGTATATATGTATAAAGTATAATATTTAGTTCTTTTCTTTCCTTCCTATGTTTTGCATATTTATAGACTGCCGCACTGATACTGGACTTTATTTTAATTCCATTGTACCTGTGTATAGTGACAATAAAAGGCATTCTATTCTATTCTATTCTATTCTATTCAACGATCATAATTTAAGCCCTCGTGTGTCCAGGGACGGTACTTTTTAGAGGCGGTATAGTACCGAATATGATTCATTAGTATCGCGGTACTATACCAGCATACCGTATAACCAATGTATACTATTTAAAGTATTTTTGTACTATCCATACATCCATTTTCTACCGCTTGTCCGTCTCGGGTCACAGAGGGAGCTTATCCAAAACTGCATTCGGGCGGAAGGCGGGGTATAACAGCTTATGTTAATTGTGTCTATAACATACTTGCCAACCTTGAGACCTCCGATTTCGGGAGGTGAGGGGAGGGGGTGGTGGTGGGCGTGGTCGGGGTGGGACGGGGGCGTGGTTGGGGGCGTGGCTAAAAGGGGAGGAGTATATTTACAGCTAGAATTCACCAAGTCAAGTATTTCATATATATATATATATATATATATATATATATATATATATATATATATATATATATATATATATATATATATATATATATAAGAAATACTTGACGTTCAGTGAATTCTAGCTATATATATATATATATATATATATATAATAAATAAAAATAAATAAAAAAATAAAAATATATATATATATATATATTATATATATATATATATATATATATATATATATATATTATTATATATATATATATTTTTTAATTTTTTTTTATTATATATATATATATATTTTTTTTTTTTTAATATTATATATATATATATATATATATAAGTAATATATAATATATAGTATATATAATATATAAAATAAGTATTTATTTTATATATATATATATATATATATATATAAAATAAATACTTGAATTTCAGTGTTCATTTATTTACACATATACACACACATAACACTCATCTACTCATTGTTGAGTTATGGGTTGAATTGTCCATCCTTGTTCTATTCTCTGTCACTATTTTTCGAACCATGCTGAACACCCTCTCTGATGATGCATTGCTGTGTGGCACGCACAAAAGTGCTTTCATCAAATGCACTAGATGGCAGTATTGTCCCGTTTAAGAGTGTCACAACATTGCTGTTTACGGCAGACAAACTGCTTTACGGTATACAAAAAAGTGACTGCTGTTGTTGTGTGTTGTTGCCACGCTGGGAGGACGTTAATGAAACTGCCTAACAATAAACCCACATAAGAAATCAAGAACTCGCCCTCCATCATTCTATAGTTATAACGTGATTGGGCAGGCACGCTTTTTTATATTGTGGAGGACCTGAGCCCGCCTGAATTTCGGGAGATTTTCGGGAGAAAATTTGTCTCCGGGAGGTTTTCGGGAGAGGCGCTGAATTTCGGGAGTCTCCCGGAAAATCCGGGAGGGTTGGCAAGTATGGTCTATAATCCTCCATAATGCATTTTTTAAATGAATTATTGTAACAAAAACATTTATTTTTATAAACTAATACTAAAATATATGATTTAGTAAAAATATATAATCCCAAATATTATATTAAAGCTAGGCTTGTCAAATGAATTATTATTTTAAATCACATTTTGGAATTTGAATTAATCACAGGCAACGTTCCCTCTAAGGTCCTCTGCGCACGGCAAATCTATGCCACGCACAAAATCAAATAAAAAAAATAAGCGCATAACAATTTTCGACACACGGACACGACAGAGAAAACAGTTTTCGTCATCATTGTTCAAATATTGTAACGTCTGTCGAGACGCTTTGAGGACATTAATTCCATCCATCACTTTACTGAGCAAAACTCTTTATTGTCGGCCATAAACACATCACCAAAACATTAGTAAAAAAAATATATCTAGCAAAAGTGGTCATTTTCTGCAGTACAAACCAGACCAAAAGCAACTTTGTTATATCAACAGCAGCCGCTCGCTCTTTCTCACTTGCGCCAACACATATGGCACTTAGCTAGTGATGCGTTTACAGCCACACAAAAAGTCGGACAACTCCAACACCACACATAAAGTGTCATTCCAGGTCGTTACACTATGATTTACCAATCAAATGTGTGCTTACTAAAGTGTCATTCATTAAGAATCTTAATTTATAAATATTAATCATGAAATGCTGTTAGTATATTAAATAAATACTAATAAAAATATATTTTTTACGAACAGGAAATTGCAGGAATGTACACATTTATCCCCTGCTTACATCTCATTGTGCAACATGTGAATGTTTTAATGGGAACTAAATGCAATGTCTGAAAGGGGTACAAATTATTTCCAAAGCAGGACCTCCACCCAGACAAACAATACAAGCACACAGTTCATGAAAAACAATATTTTTTGTTATTGTCATTATAAGTGGGCCTAAACACTTATATTAGAAAATAACCTCATGGAAATGACTGCTGTCATTTGATTATAATAATAAGAGAATGTTGTCTGTCTATCTGTGTTGGCCCTGTGATGATGGATGGATGGATGGATGGAGATTGAACTTGTTATTTAGTCAGGTTTGGGACAGGTGTGCTGCTGGTGTAGTCACAGTGTGCACGTCTGATGTTGCTCACATGGGCTCCACTGAATGCTCAGGGAGTTTTTGCCTTTGCTCACACACATGAACAATTAGAGGGAACATTGCTCAGGTGTGACTTATTTACTTGCATAATTTAAATTTGCTGAAGAAAAGACCCCCACATTTCTACACAAAAGCAATTTTACTGTCCAAATTGAATCTAGGATCATTTGTAAACATTTTACTTGAATGCATGTCATTCCTCACAGTTTTAGTAAGAGTTCTTTCAGACTGTATTTTGGAGTGAAATTTGCCGCACTAATTTTTGTGCTAACGTGTGCATTGATCTGATCACTGACCGTGTGGCGGTCAAATTAAAATTGCACGGTTAATGCAAGTGTGTACAAGATTAACGCGATAACTTGTTGTGATTAATCACATGAGTTAACTCGTTAATTTTGACAACCCTAATTAAAACAATGAAAAAATGGTATATGGTATATTATGGTTTTCAAGTTATATTAAAGGGGAACATTATCACAATTTCAGAAGGGTTAAAACCATTAAAAATCAGTTCCCAGTGGCTTATTATATTTTTCGAAGTTTTTTTCAAAATTTTACCCATCACGCAATATCCCTAAAAAAAGCTTCAAAGTGCCTGATTTTAACCATCGTTATAAACACCCGTCCATTTTCCTGTGACGTCACATAGTGAAGCCGACACAAACAAACATGGCGGAAAGAACAGCAAGCTATAGCGACATTAGCTCGGATTCAGACTCGGATTTCAGCGGCTTAAGCGATTCAACAGATTACGCATGTATTGAAACGGATGGTTGTAGTGTGGAGGCAGGTAGCGAAAACGAAATTGAAGAAGAAACTGAAGCTATTGAGCCATATCGGTTTGAACCGTATGCAAGCGAAACCGACGAAAACGACACGACAGCCAGCGACACGAGAGAAAGCGAGGACGAATTCGGCGATCGCCTTCTAACCAACGATTGGTATGTGTTTGTTTGGCATTAAAGGAAACTAACAACTATGAACTAGGTTTACAGCATATGAAATACATTTGGCAAGAACATGCACTTTGAGAGTGCAGACAGCCCAATTTTCATCAATTAATATATTCTGTAGACATACCCTCATCCCTGCTCTTTTCCTGAAAGCTGATCTGTCCAGTTTTGGAGTTGATGTCAGCAGGCCGGGGAAGCTAGGGTGGATAGGGGGTTTAGCTCGCTCGTCTGCGGGAACAAACTGCCGCCATTGCTAGCCGTGCTACCGAGGTACTTTGTCCCTGAATTGCTCACACACTCCGGCAGATTCAATGGGGGTCTGGCGGCAGATTTCTTTGACTTTATCGTTGGAAATGCATCTGCTTTGAGTGTCGCAGGATATCCACACATTCTTGCCATCTCTGTCGTAGCATAGCTTTCGTCGGTAAAGTGTGCGGAACAATTTCTTGCCACTTTCGCATCTTTGGGCCACTGGTGCAACTTGAATCCGTCCCTGTTCGTGTTGTTACACCCTCCGACAACACACCGACGAGGCATGATGCCTCCAAGGTACGGAAAACAGTCGAAAAAAACGGAAAATAACAGAGCTGATTTGACTCTGTGTTTGAGAAAATGGTGGATTGCTTCCTGATGTGACGTCACAAGCTCTGAGAGCGAATATTAGAAAGGCGTTTAATTCGCCAAAATTCACCCATTTAGAGTTCGGAAATCGGTTAAAAAAATATATGGTCTTTTTTCTGCAACATCAAGGTATATATTGACGCTTACATAGGTCTGGTGATAATGTTCCCCTTTAATATGCGATTATACTTTATCACTTATTAAATGCTACCATTGCACCAACAATTTTTTTTTATATAATATTTAATATGGATAGTTTGTATTTTTGTTTTATAACAATAACAATTTTTTCTCAAAAAATTCAAAAAAGTCAAAAAACGTGTTGGTACTTACTGGCTCTCCTCTTTGGCCAGGATGACCAGGTATTCCATCTTTACCAGGCGGACCCTGAAAATATGATTTTTTTATTTATTATCGATACATTAAAAAATTGTGAAATTAAACATGAAAGGTTCAGTCCACTTACAGGTGGGCCTTTTAATCCGGTTTCTCCATGCATTCCCTGTGGCCCTTGGGGACCCTAAAGCAATGAATACACACATCATATACTGTATGACTTACAAAACACTGATAGGCTTTTCCTGGGCTTGTCCATTTTCATAAACATACAGAAATGTAGGGTTGTCCCGATACCGATATTTTGGTACCGGTACTAAAATGTATTTCGATACTTTTCTAAATAAAGGGCACCACAAAAAATAGCATTATTGGCTTTATTTTAACAAGAAATCTTAGGGTACATGAAACATATGTTTATTATTGCAAGTTTGTCCTTAAATAAAATAGTGAACATACTAGACAACTTTTCTTTTATTAGTAAGGAAGCATCATGGAAAGAAAAAAAATGTAAAAATATTTTTTATTAAATTGTTATCCAGTGATTATACTATAAAGTTATTTTCCATTTAACTTCACCCGTTTTAGATTATTTTTAATTTAAAATCGCTGAATTTTCACATTTGCCGTTCAAATACTGAGAAGAGACGGTGCGGTGATCAGCAGCCAGTTGAGGCACGTCACTCAGTGCCTCAACATAAATTGCGGACTCGGCTAACTGCTGGTCTGTTGTGCAGTGAGACCGTATTGCTATATGAACTATATTATACATTTCCATAGTTTAGTTAGATGAGGTATATAATGTACAGTGTATTTTGTCAACAACTGTATGTGTGTAACGTATTTCTTGTGCTGAGCGATCATAAAACGGCTGCAAAAGACGCACTGGCTGAGGCTCCAGTAATCCCGCCTCCTGCACCCCCGCCGTAGAATTGTTATATCAACTAAAGCCCACACTTAAACTTTCCACGTGCAAGATTGAATCTATTTAAAAAAGTTATTTCATAAGAAGCCAAAAAGTGCAAAAACAATAATGTTGGTGTTGGAGGAGTTGTGAATGACTGCAGGGCCACAACATTAGGTACACCTGCACACTGCAGATGTACCTAATTCACAACTCCTCCAACACGAACATTATGGTTTTTGCACTTTTTGGCTTCTTATTAAATAACTTTTGTAACCTATTTTTGTGGGCTTTCCTCTTTGTGATGTTAAGTTCCTGTTATGCGCTGTTATACAGTATATGCCTTGAGCTCTTATTTTGAAGGCGCTAAGAGCGGAAGTGATGACACGTTGGAGTGGAGCGGAAGTTTTTGAAAGAAGGTAAATAAAGTGGTCCTCGTGTAAACTGGAGCCTCCGTGTTTGTTATTTTGTAGTTTCATACAGTATAGGCGACATTTATAAACTCTCGGTTACACTTTTTTAAATAGATTCAATCTTGCACGTGGAAAGTTGAAGTGAGGGCTTTAGTTGATATAACACTCTCGTCAGGGGGTGCATTAATCCAGCACAACAGCGGCTCATGGACTTATTTTATAAGTAAAGGTAAGACCATAATAACGTTTTTTTTAATTAAATGTGCTTTTTTGCGTGCTACAGTTTGTATGTGTAAAGTTAAAGTTAAGTTAAAGTACCAATGATTGTCACACACACACTAGGTGTAATGAAATTTGTCCTCTGCATTTGACCCATCACCCTTGATCACCCCATGGGAGGTGAGGGGAGCAGTGGGCAGCAGCGACGCCGCGCCCGGGAATAATTTTTGGTGATTTAATAACTCCCAATTCCAAGCCTTGATGCTGAGTGCCAAGCAGGGAAGAATGCTGGTATGAGCTTTTAAACATAACCCGTTAACTGCTGCCAATCAAATGGTGGATAAGATACTCTTTAGGGTTCATATGTTTGTAAATCTGACTGTGATGAAGTCAGTGCCTCACCAGCCATCAACCTCACCGCACGTCACTGGCAGTAACATATTGTGTCATTTATCTACCTATTATTTTGTCAACATTATAAAAGACAAGCTGTAAAAATGAATTATTAATCTACTTGTTCATTTACTGTTAATATCTGCTTATTTTCTCTTTTTAACATGTTCTATCTACACTTCTGTAAAATGTAATAATCACTTATTCTTCTCTTCTTTGATACTTTACATTAGTTTTGGATGATACCACAAATGTGGGTATCGATTCGATACCAAGTACCGTATTTTCCGCACTATAAGGCGCACCTAAAAACCTCCAATTTTCTCAAAAGCTGACAGTGCGCCTTATAATCCGGTGCGCCTTATATATGGACCAATATTGAGCCACAACAGGTCTCGCAACTACGGGATGCATAACGTAACCCCAAGCCTCTACTGTAGCGTCTATTCTATGCGCCTTATAATGCGGTGCGCCTTATATATGAACAAAGTTTTAAAATAGGCCATTCATTAAAGGTGCGCCTTATAATCCGGTGCGCCTTATAGTGCGGAAAATACGGTAGTTACAGGATCATACATTGGTCATATTTATAGTGTTCGGAGATGTATTTTCTGAGTTTATAAACATAATATAAATGTTAAAAAAACGAAAAAAGATTTTGTGATGCTAAAAAAATGTCGATGTAATCATAGTGGTATCAACTAGATACGCTCCTGTACTTGGTATCATGACAGTGGATGTCAGGTGCAGATCCACCCATGGCGTTTGTTTACATTGTGACCCCGGTGAGCTATGGTGTGTAGTGAAGCATGTTTAGCTATTCCTCGTCCTCCAGTGATAATGATACGTGTAAGAAACGTACTTTATTTGTCACCATGGAGGCGAGGATTACGGATTTAGAAGTAGCTAAAACACTGCAGACTGCGGATGGACGTTAGCCGCTAGCTAGTTAGCCATGTCTTAAAGCCGTGGTATATCTTCACCTTCATTGTTAATTTTAAGCCAAAATGCGTCCATTCTCCCTTTTCTGGAGGGGATCAGTACTTTTTAGAGGCGGTATAGTACTACTACTTTACTAATACTGGTATCCTGTATTACCTTTATTTTTTGTTTTTAAGCCAAAATGCGTCCGTCCTCCCTTTTCTGTCTACACACTGTGTCTGCTTTTAAGTACTCTGTGTGTGTGCGCTGCCGAACATGCTCCTCTGCTCGTAAAACCAGGAATGTCATGACTTGGCGACGACGCACTGTCATACCTGATATAAAAAAACGGGGGCGGGGACCAGTACTTTTTAGAGGCGGTATAGTACCGAACAGTGACGTGCGGTGAGGTTGATGGCTGGTGAGGCACTGACTTCATCGCAGTCAGATTTACAAACATATGAACCCTAAAGAGTATCTTATTCACCATTTGATTGGCAGCAGTTAACGGGTTATGTTTAAAAGCTCATACCAGCATTCTTCCCTGCTTGGCACTCAGCATCAAGGCTTGGAATTGGGGGTTAAATCACCAACAATTATTCCTGGGCGCGGCGCCGCTGCTGCCCACTGCTCCCCTCACATCCCAGGGGGTGAGCAAGGGGATGGGTCAAATGCAGAGGACAAATTTCGTAGAATACACGGCAACCCCTGACGGGAGTGTTATATCAACTAAAGCCCTCACTTCAACTTTCCACGTGCAAGATTGAATCTATTTTAAAAAGTGTAACCGAGGGTTTATAAATGTCGCCTATACTGTATGAAACTACAAAATAACAAACACGGAGGCTCCAGTTTACACGAGGACCACTTTATTTACCTTCTTTCAAAAACTTCCGCTCCACTCCAACGTGTCATCACTTCCGCTCTTAGCGCCTTCAAAATAAGAGCTCAAGGCATATACTGTATAACAGCGCATAACAGAAACTTAACATCACAAAGAGGAAAGCCCATAAAAATAGGTTACACAAGTTATTTAATAAGAAGCCAAAAAGTGCAAAAACAATAATGTTCGTGTTGGAGGAGTTGTGAATTAGGTACACCTGCTGTCTGCAGGTGTACCTAATGTTGTGGCCCTGCAGTCATTCACAACTCCTCCAACACGAACATTATTGTTTTTGCACTTTTTGGCTTCTTATGAAATAACTTTTTTAAATAGATTCAATTTGCACGTGGAAAGTTTAAGTGTGGGCTTTAGTTGATATAACACTCCCGTCAGGGGTTGCCGTGCATTCTACGGCGGGGGTGCAGGAGGCGAGCCTCAGCCAGTGCGTCTTTTGCAGCCGTTTTATGATCGCTCAGCACAAGAAATACTTTACACACATACAGTTGTTGACAAAATACACTGTACATTATATACCTCAGCTAACTAAACTATGGAAATGTATAATATAATTCATATAGCAATACGGTCTCACTGCACAGCAGGCCAGCAGTTAGCCGAGTCCGCAATCCATGTTGAGGCACTGAGTGACGTGCCTCGACTGGCTGCTGATCACCGCACCGTCTCTTCTCAGTATTTGAACGGCAAATGTGAAAATTCAGCTATTTTAAATAAAAATAATCTAAAATTGGTGAAGTTAAATGGAAAATAACTTTATAGTATAATCACTGGATACATATAACAATTTAATTATTTTTTTTTATATTTACATTTTTTTTCTTTCCATGATGGCAGGTGAGGCGGGGCCTCACCTGCCTCTAGTGACTGCACGTCACTGGTACCGAATATGGTTCATTATTATCGCGGTACTATACTAGTACCTACTCAGTGTCCTAGTGGTTAGAGTGTCCGTCCTGAGATCGGTAGGTTGGGAGTTCAAATCCCGGCCGAGTCATACCAAAGACTATAAAAATGGGACCCATTACCTCCCTGCTTGGCACTCAGCATCAAGGGTTGGAATTGGGGGTTAAATCACCAAAATGATTCCCGGGCGCAGCCACCGCTGCTGCCCACTGCTCCCCTCACCTCCCAGGGGGTGATCAAGGGTGATGGGTCAAATGCAGAGAATAATTTCGCCACACCTAGTGTGTGTGTGACAATCATTGGTACTTTAACTTTTTAACTTTAGTACCGGTGTACCGTACAACCCTACAGTAGTAATACAATTATCGTAGTATTATGGCAACAGTATGAGTCAAGAGATGACCTGTTCTCCGGGGGATCCTTGAGTACCGTCTTGTCCAGCTGAACCCTGGTGAAACAAACAAAGGAAGTTCATGTAACGAAAACACTCCGTCTTGCTAAATATGGATCCCCACAGCACCTTATCTCCAGGCTTCCCAGTGGGACCTCTCGCTCCTCTTCCTCCTCTGGCACCCTGTTGAGAGGAAGATGAGCAATAACTCAGCTCAAGGTGGAAAATGACCAAGAGTGGCTTAACAGTTTAACTGTGTGTATCTAACAGGAGCAATAAAAACCCTAACATATATCCACTTAGCTCACATTAGGACCTCTTTGACCTCCGGATCCTGCCTGGCCAGCTGGACCCTGCATTTAGAAAAGGTTGCCAGTTTATTATCGGCCCTCTTTAATGATCAAAGTCATAAATGATAGGGAGTTCTCACCCTTCGTCCTTTCTCTCCGGGGGCTCCGCCCGTACCCAGGAAGCCAACTGATCCCTGGAGAGGCGCAAAGAGGTTAATCAGCCTCGCTCCATCAACCCGCCGCCTCCGGCGTCTCATCAATGCATAATTAACTAGTGTATCAAATTATAGCAAATCTAATTCATGAGACAACACAGGCCTTCCATACAACATTCATCAGCTTGGGATGAAATGGTGGCGCCTAATGATCTGTTAATAAAAGCCAATCGATCATCATGTTAGTCTTAATCCAGTCGGAGACGTGCACCATTTGGGAAGTCGCGACGAATGCTAAATTATAGTACCTTAGATCCTAGACGTCCCGGGTATCCAGGAAGTCCTGGCACTCCAAGGTGACCCTTCAAAGAGAGATTGCATAAAAGTATTTTTGGGGGGACATTGCATCCTTATTTAATCAATCAATCAATCAATCAATGTTTACTTATATAGCCCTAAATCACGAGTGTCTCAAAGGGCTGCACAAGCCACAACGACATCCTCGGCTCAGATCCCACATCAGGGCGAGGAAAAACTCAATGGGACAATGAGAAACCTTGGAGGGGACCCCCATCCCCCGAGCGACCGGTGCAATGGACGTCGAGTGGATCTAGCATAATATTGTAAGAGTCCAGTCCATAGTGGATCTAACATAATAGTGAGAGTCCAGTCCATAGTGGATCTAACATAGTACTGAGAGTTCAGTCCATAGCGGATCTAACATAATAGTGAGAGTCCAGTCCATAGTGGATCTAACAAAATAGTGTGAGAGTCCAGTCCATAGTGGATTTAACATAATAGTGTGAGAGTCCAGTCCATAGTGGATCTAACATAATAGTGAGAGTCCAGTCCATAGTGGATCTAACATAATAGTGTGAGAGTCCAGTCCATAGTGGATCTAGCATAATAGCGTGAGAGTCCAGTCCATAGTGGATCTAGCATAATAGTGAGAGACCAGTCCATAGTGGATCTAACATAATAGTGAGAGTCCAGTCCATAGTGGATCTAACAAAATAGTGTGAGAGTCCAGTCCATAGTGGATCTAACATAATAGTGTGAGAGTCCAGTCCATAGTGGATCTAACATAATAGTGTGAGAGTCCAGTCCATAGTGGATCTAACATAATATTGTGAGAGTCCAGTCCATAGTGGATCTAACATAATAGTGTGAGAGTCCAGTCCATAGTGGATCTAACATAATAGTGTGAGAGTCCAGTCCATAGTGGATCTAACATAATAGTGTGAGAGTCCAGTCCATAGTGGATCTAACATAATATTGTGAGAGTCCAGTCCATAGTGGATCTAACATAATAGTGTGAGAGTCCAGTCCATAGTGGATCTAACATAATATTGTGAGAGTCCAGTCCATAGTGGATCTAACATAATAGTGTGAGAGTCCAGTCCATAGTGGATCTAACATAATAGTGTGAGAGTCCAGTCCATAGTGGATCTAACATAATATTGTGAGAGACCAGTCCATAGTGGATCTAACATAATTGTGAGAGTCCAGTCCATAGTGGATCTAACATAATAGTGAGAGTCCAGTCCATAGTGGATCTAGCATAATAGTGAGAGTCCAGTCCATAGTGGATCTAACATAATAGTGAGAGTCCAGTCCATAGTGGATCTAACATAATAGTGAGAGTCCAGTCCATAGTGGATCTAACATAATAGTGAGAGTCCAGTCCATAGTGGATCTAACAAAATAGTGTGAGAGTCCAGTCCATAGTGGATCTAACAAAATAGTGTGAGAGTCCAGTCCATAGTGGATCTAACATAATAGTGTGAGAGTCCAGTCCATAGTGGATCTAGCATAATAGTGTGATAGTCCAGTCCATAGTGGATCTAACATAATATTGTGAGAGTCTAGTCCATACTGGATCTAACATAATAGTGAGAGTCCAGTCCATAGTGGATCTAACATAATAGTGAGAGTCCAGTCCATAGTGGATCTAACATAATAGTGAGAGTCCAGTCCATAGTGGATCTAACATAATAGTGTGAGAGTCCAGTCCATAGTGGATCTAGCACAATAGTGTGAGAGTCCAGTCCATAGTGGATCTAACATAATAGTGAGAGTCCAGTCCATAGTGGATCTAACATAATAGTGAGAGACCAGTCCATATTGGATCTAGCATAATAGTGTGAGTCCAGTCCATAGTGGATCTAGCATAATAGTGAGAGTCCAGTCCATAGTGGATCTAACATAATAGTGAGAGTCCAGTCCATAGTGGATCTAACATAATAGTGTGAGAGTCCAGTCCATAGTAGATCTAGCATAATATTGTGAGAGACCAGTCCATAGTGGATCTAACATAATAGTGAGAGTCCAGTCCATAGTGGATCTAACATAATATTGTGAGAGTCCAGTCCATAGTGGATCTAACATAATAGTGAGAGACCAGTCCATAGTGGATCTAACAAAATAGTGTGAGAGTCCAGTCCATAGTGGATCTAACATAATAGTGTGAGAGTCCAGTCCATAGTGGATCTAGAATAATAGTGTGAGAGTCCAGTCCATAGTGGATCTAACATAATAGTGAGAGTCCAGTCCATAGTGGATCTAACATAATAGTGAGAGACCAGTCCATAGTGGATCTAACATAATACTGTGAGAGTCCAGTCCATAGTGGATCTAACATAATAGTGAGAGTCCAGTCCATAGTGGATCTAGCATTATAGTGTGAGAGTCCAGTCCATAGTGGATCTAACATAATAGTGAGAGTCCAGTCCATAGTGGATCTAGCATAATAGTGTGAGAGTCCAGTCCATAGTGGATCTAACATAATAGTGTGAGAGTCCAGTCCATAGTGGATTTAATATAATAGTGAGAGTGCAGTCCATAGTGGATCTAGCATAATAGTGAGAGTCCAGTCCATAGTAGATCCAACATAATAGTAAGAGTCCAGTCCATAGTGGATCTAACATAATATTGTGAGAGTCCAGTCCATAGTGGATCTAACATAATAGTGAGAGTCCAGTCCATCGTGGATCTAGCATAATAGTGAGAGTCCAGTCCATAGTGGATCTAGCATTATAGTGTGAGAGTCCAGTCCATAGTGGATCTAGCATAATAGTGTGAGAGTCCAGTCCATAGTGGATCTAACATAATAGTGAGAGACCAGTCCATAGTGAATCTAACATAATAGTGTGAGAGTCCAGTCCATAGTGGATCCAACATAATAGTGAGAGTCCAGTCCGTAGTGGATCTAACATAATAGTGAGAGTCCAGTCCATAGTGGATCTAACATAATAGTGAGAGTCCAGTCCATAGTGGATCTAACATAATAGTGAGAGTCCAGTCCATAGTGGATCTAGCATAATAGTGAGAGACCAGTCCATAGTGGATCTAACATAATAGTGAGAGTCCAGTCCATAGTGGATCTAACATAATAGTGAGAGTCCAGTCCATAGTGGATCTAACAAAATAGTGTGAGAGTCCAGTCCATAGTGGATCTAACAAAATAGTGTGAGAGTCCAGTCCATAGTGGATCTAACATAATAGTGTGAGAGTCCAGTCCATAGTGCATCTAGCATAATAGTGTGAGAGTCCAGTCCATAGTGGATCTAACATAATAGTGAGAGTCCAGTCCATAGTGGATCTAACATAATAGTGAGAGTCCAGTCCATAGTGGATCTAACAAAATAGTGTGAGAGTCCAGTGCATAGTGGATCTAACAAAATAGTGTGAGAGTCCAGTCCATAGTGGATCTAACATAATAGTGAGAGTCCAGTCCATAGTGGATCTAACATAATATTGTGAGAGTCCAGTCCATAGTGGATCTAACATAATAGTGAGAGTCCAGTCCATAGTGGATCTAACATAATAGTGAGAGTCCAGTCCATAGTGGATCTAACATAATATTGTGAGAGTCCAGTCCATAGTGGATCTAACATAATAATGAGAGTCCAGTCCATAGTGGATCTAACATAATAGTGAGAGTCCAGTCTATAGTGGATCTAGCATAATAGTGTGAGTCCAGTCCATAGCGGATCTAACATAATAGTGAGAGTCCAGTCCATAGTGGATCTAACATAATAGTGAGAGTCCAGTCCACAGTGGATCTAGCATAATAGTGAGAGACCAGTCCATAGTGGATCTAACATAAAAGTGTGAGAGTCCAGTCCATAGTGGATCTAGCATAATAGTGTAAGAGTCCAGTCCATAGTGGATCTAACATAATAGTGAGAGTCCAGTCCATAGTGGATCTAACATAATAGTGAGAGTCCAGTCCATAGTGGATCTAACATAATAGTGAGAGTCCAGTCCATAGTGGATCTAACATAATATTGTGAGAGTCCAGTCCATAGTGGATCTAACATAATAGTGAGAGTCCAGTCCATAGTGGATTTAACATAATAGTGAGTAGACCACAAAATAGTGTTTTAAATTTAGAAACAAATCATAATATGACCCCTTTAATGCGCCTTATAATCCGATGCGCCTTTTGTATGGAAAAAAGACCTGTATAGACCCGCTCATCGGCAGTGCGTCCTTTAATCCTGTGCGCCCTATGGTCCGAAAAATACGGTACATTTCTCCTCTCCCCCTCCCTTCCGCTGCACGCAAAAAAGATGAACCGACATGTAAAGTGGATTTTATGTTTATTCCTAATCATTGTAGCGACCTGGCTGTTAAAGTTAAGGAGTTCTGTGATTGCAAAGTGTGAGTGCACCACAGGGCTAGTGACAGTGTGTGTGGGTGGAGGCGAGTTCAGCTAGATGTTGTTGTTTGAGCTTTGTTATTAAATAGAAAGTTGATACATTCCTTCTTGTTATGTTTGTATGATATACAGTACTATATAGCGCCTTATGTTGTGTTCAAAAAGTACAAACTTTTACTAAAACCTTTGTCGAGGCTGGAACTTATTACTCATACTTCCATTGTTTCTTATGGAGACATTTGCTAAAATATATGAACTCATACCTGCCAACTTTTGAAATCAGAAAAACCTAGTAGCCAGGGTCCAGGGGCCGCAGGCCCCGGTAGGTCCAGGACAAAGTCCTGGCGGGGGGTTCACTTCGCCCCCCGACGCAAAATGATTGATTGCATTCAGACAGGTTAAAATGTTGCTAAAACCATCACTTTTCTATCAGTCACAGTGACTTTTCAAAACAAAAATATTACAGCAAAAATCATATGGGTTGATTGACATGTTTATTCTGTAAGCCAGCGTTTCTCAAAGTGTGGGGCGCGCCCCACTGGTGGGGAATAGAGACATGACAGGTGGGGCGCGAGGAACGGGAGGAAGGTGGCACTTTTATTGTATTTATTATTTAACTTGATGCAAGTTATTTGATTTATTATTGAACTTGATGCAAGTTAAAACACTTTTGTTTTATTTATTATTGAACTTGATGCAAGTTATTTGATTTATTATTGAACTTGATGCAAGTTATAACACTTTTTTTGATTTATTATTGAACGTGATGCAAGTTATAACACTTTTTGATTTATTATTGAACTTGATGCAAGTTATAACACTTTTTTGATTTATTATTGAACTTGATGCAAGTTATAACACTTTTTTTAATTTATTATTGAACTTGATGCAAGTTATAACACTTTTATTTGATTTATTATTGAACTTGATGCAAGTTATAACAGTTTTTCTTATTTATTATTGAACGTGATGCAAGTTATTTTATTTATTATTGAACTTGATGCAAGTTATACCACAGCTGCACAGTTATTTTATTTATTATTGAACTTAATGTTATTTTATGTTATTGAGTTCGAATGTATACAACTTGATGTTCAATAAATTTGAAAATGTTAAAGCTTGGCATTAGGGCTCTGTTGGGGCGATGGGGGCAGGTGGGGCTTGAAAACTCCCCCTTGTCCAAAGTGGGGGATGACAAAAAAAGTTTGAGAACCACTGCTGTAAGCTAACTTCAATAGTTTGAAATTATTTTGACAGTTAATGCCAGTTATCCTGTCAACCTTTCACAAGACTTCAATTTGTTAATTGAAAGTATAAACAGTATTAACACTTTTTACAGTAAACAAATGGTAAAACAGTACTAAACAATTCCATAAAAAAAAAAAATTGGTGTCAATATTAACTTTCTGTCCAAGCTTGTATAATCTACTGCCTTGTTCAATTGTAAAACATATTCTGTGCCTAAAATTCACATTTCTATCACAATTATCATACTGTAAACATGGTAAGGTAACTTCATTAAAATTAATAGTCCTGTCAATAGCATGGAATTACAATTCAAATGTAGTTTTTTTGTAAGCCTTTCAAAAGAATTCAAAATATGAAAAATTAATGAAAATTAATTGAAGCCATCAGACACTTGAAAAGTGGCACATCACATCTCTAATGTAATCATTTGAACTTTTCAACAGAAATAGCACTGCAAAAATATTAAGGACATACTTCTGTATTTTGGTAGTTATGCTGTCAACATTTAACAAGATTTCTTCAACTTGGACTTGAAAGCATAAATAGTATAAACACTTTTAACAGTATAACAGTACTAAACAATTCCAATAGATAACATTGGTGTCATTACCTTTTTGTGGCTAAAATCCAAATTTAGCAACGGCATTAGACTTGTGTTTTTTTGTCCCAACGTGGTCTTTTACATCGCTAATTCCTCCGTGTCCGATCGAAAAATCTTGTCTGCACAAGGTGCAATTCGCGTAGTTTTCACCCTTTTTGGAACAGATAATTATTCCCGGATAGGCTTTTGAATATTCTTCACGGAATGACTGCAGTTTTCTTTTCGGTTTAAGACTCGTTTGCGATTTTTCTCCGGCTGATTCCATGATCGTTCGCTCGTTTGGAAACAATGGCCTCGTGCTTGGCAGCGGTGCTATAAATAGCCTCGCGCATGGCATTCGGAATGGCTCGTTGGAAGTTACGGGAAGCAGTGTCGATTGTCATTGTTGTTACGCGATTTCGTGAATAAAACTTAAAAAAAATAATAATAATTTAATTAATGAAAAACCGTATTTTTTATTACTGCAACCGTAACCCGGAATAGGTTGATGAAAACCGTACTAATTACGGGAAAACCAGAGTAGTTGGCAGTAGTGATGGGTCCGGCAACACCGATGCATCGGCGCATGCGTCGAGCTCATAGAGCAAAACCCTGTGTCGGTGCGCGTACCGCTTTTAGAAAGTCACGTGACCGATCATGAGCTGTTTTGGTCACGTGACCGATACGCGAACTGTGTCGCACTGACGCCTCCTCTGTGCCCTGTGAGCGGCTCTTTTCTACAGCTGGAGAAATAATAACTAAGAAGAGAAATCGTCTAAAATGTAGTACGTCGGAAAAACTTTTTTTTTTATAAAAATGTGTAAAAAAATAAAATTAAAAAAAATTCCCAGTCCACAATCATCCACAACACGTTCTCTTAGATTTCCATGTTATGATACATGTTCACATTATTTATTGACTGTATCTAAAAAAGATAAAAAATATATTTTTATTTAAATGAAGATATGAAATAATCCTAAATGAAATACAATGACTTGGTTTATATTATTGTATATACTAGGGCAGGGGTCACCAACGCGGTGCCCGCGGTCACCAGGTAGCCCGTAAGGACCAGTTCACACCTGTTCTAAAAATAGCTCAAAAGA